>NC_057387.1:54920343-55223043 GCF_019320065.1 Cervus canadensis
TATTTAGCTTCCATATGTTTGAAGTTTTAACAATTTTTTCCTGTAATTGAGATCTAATCTTACTGCACTGTGGTCAGAAAAGATGACTGGAATGATTTCAATTTTTTTGAATTTTCCAAGACCAGATTTATGGCCCAGGATGTGATCTATTCTGGAGAATGTTCCGTGTGCACTTGAGAAAAAGGTGAAGTGGATTGTTTTGGGGTGAAATGTCCTATAGATATCAATTAGGTCTAGCTGGTCCATTGTGTCATTTAAGGTTTGTGTTTCCTTGTTAATTTTCTGTTTAGTTGATCTATCCATAGTTGTGAGTGGGGTATTAAAGTCTCCCACTATTATTGTGTTACTATTAATTTTCCTCTTTCATACTCGTTAGCGTTTGCCGTACATATTGCGGTGCTCCTATGTTGGGTGCATATATATTTATAATTGTTATATCTTCTTCTTTGATTGATCCTTTGATCATTATGTAGTGTCCTTCTTTGTCTCTTTTCACATCCTTTATTTGAAAGTCTATTTTATCTGATATGAGTATTGCGACTCCTGCTTTCTTTGTGGTCTCCGTATTTGATGAAATATGTTTTCCAGCCCTTCACTTTTAGTCTGTATGTTCTCTTGTTTTTGAGGTTGGGTCTCTTGTAGACAGCATATATAGGGGTCTTGTTTTTGTATCCATTCAGCCAATCTTTGTCTTTTGGTTGGGGCATTCAACCCATTTACATTTAGGGTAATTATTGATAGGTGTGGTCCCGTTGCCATTTACTTTGTTGTTTTGGGTTCACGTTTATACAACCTTTCTGTATTTCCTGTCTAGAGAAGATCCTTTAGCATTTGTTGAAGAGCTGGTTTGCTGGTGCTGAATTCTCTCAGCTTTTGCTTATCTCTAAAGCTTTTAAATTCTCCTTCATATCTGAATGAGATCTTTGCTGGATACAGTAATCTAGGTTGTAGGTTATTCTCTTTCATTACTTTCAGTACGTCCTGCCATTCTCTTCTGGCCTGGAGGGTTTCTATTGATAGATCAGCTGTTATCCTTATGGGAATCCCTTTGTGTGTTATTTGTTGTTTCTCCCTTGCTGCTTTTAATATTTGTTCTTTGTGTTTGATCTTTGTTAATTTGATTAATATGTGTCTTGGGGTGTTTCGCCTTGGGTTTATCCTGTTTGGGACTCTCTGGGTTTCTTGGACTTGGGTGGCTATTTCCTTCCCAATTTTAGAGAAGTTTTCAGCTATTATCTCCTCAAGTATTTTCTCATGGCCTTTCTTTTTGTCTTCTTCTTCTGGGACTCCTATGATTCAAATGTTGGGGCGTTTCACATTGTCCCAGAGGTCCCTGAGGTTGTCCTCATTTCTTTTGATCCTTTTTTCTTTTTTCCTCTCTGCTTCATTTATTTCCACCATTTTATCTTCTACCTCACTTATCCTATCTTCTGCCTCCGTTATTCTACTCTTGGTTCCCTCCAAAGTGTTTTTGCTCTCATTCATTGCATTATTCATTTTTAATTGACTCTTTTTTATTTCTTCTAGGTCTTTATTAAACAGTTCTTGAATCTTTTCAATCTTTGTTTCCAGGCTATTTATCTGTAACTCCATTTTGTTTTCAAGATTTTGGATCATTTTTATTATCATTATTCTAAATTCTTTTTCAGGTAGATTCCCTATCTCCTCCTCTTTTGTTTGACTTGGTGGGCATTTTTCATGTTCCTTTACCTGTTGGGTATTTCTTTGCCTTTTCATCTTGTTTAGATTGCTGTATCTGGAGTGGGCTTTCTGTATTCTGGAGGTCTGTGGTTCCTTTTTATTGTGGAGGATTAACCCAGTGGGTGGGGTTAGACGATTGGCTTGTCAAGATTTCCTGGTTAGGGGAGCTTGCGTCAGTGTTCTGGTGCGTAGAACTTGATTTCTTCTCTTTGGAGAGCAATGGAGTGCCCAGTAATGAGTTTTGAGATGAGTCTATGTGTTAGGTGTGTCCTTGGGCAGCCTGTATGTTGATGTTCAGGGCTATGTTCCTGCGTTGCTGGAGAATTTGCGTGGTATGTCTTGCTCTAAAACTTATTGACTCTTGGGTGGTGGTTTCAGTGTAGGTATGGAGGCTTTTGGACGGTCACATATTACTTAAAGTTCCATGTAGTCAGGAGTTTTCTGGTGTTCTCAGGTTTTGGGCTTAAGTCTCCTGCCTCTGGATTTCAGTTTTATTCTTCCTGTAGTCTCAGGACTTCTCCAACTATACAGCCCTGATAAGAAAACTTCTAGGTTAATGGCTAAAAGATTCTCCCTTGTGAGGGACACCCAGAGAGGTTCACAGAGTTACATGAAGAAGAGGAGAGGGAGGAGGGAGATAGAGATGAACAGGAGGAGAAAAAGGGGGACTCAAGAGGAGAGAGACAGATCTACGCAGCTGTCTGTTCCCAGAGTGTTCTCCGTAGCCCAGTCACCTACAAGGATTCACAGAATTGGATTGGGAAGAGAAGGGGAAAGGAGGAAATAGAGGTGTTCTGAGGTAGAAAACAGAGAGTCAAGATTGGGAGAGAATAATCTTCGGTTTAAAAATAGGGCTTCTCTCTTTTTTTTTTTTTGTAAGGTTATAGTGTATTGAAAATGAAAATTAAGGAGTAGTAGAGGAGTACTAGAGGACTTTAAAAGAAATAAGAGAAAAAGAAAAATAGAAAATAGAAGAGAAAAAGGAAAGAAAAAAAAGAAAAAAAAAGAAAGAAAAAGAAAAAAAAAAAATTTTTTTTTCCCCCTAATTAAAAAGTCGTAAAAGTCTGTGGAAATGAAAGTTAAGGAGTAATGGGGGAGTAATAGGGGATTTTAAAGGAAAATAAAAGAGAAGAAAGAAAAAAGAAAAAAAATAAAAAAAGGAAAAAAATAAAGAAAATTTAAAAAAAAAAAAAAGAAAAAAGTAAAATTATATCTAGGAGTTTCTCTGGAGCTGTTGCGGTCAGTGTGGGTTCGGCTCAGTTTCAGATAGCTCCTCGTTCCAGCTTACGCTTCTCGATATCTACAGGCCCCTCCGGTGTAGTCAGCGTTTCCTAGAGGGATTTTAATCTGTTGCACCAGTCCCTTCTGAAGCGGTTCCCTTTGTTTATTTGGCTTCTGTTTGCCGGTCTCTTCAGAGCCTCATTTCCGCCCTGACACAGGCGGGCGGAGGTGGACTCTTATTCAGGTAGCTAGTTCCGTCGCTCTGCGGGGCAGGGAGGGGCTTGCGCTGCCGGGCGGGGCTGGCGCCGCGGGGATGGGCTGGGGCTGCCGGGAGGGGCTGACGCTGCTTTCTCCGTCTGTGCTGCTCAGGCTCCCGGCTGTTCTATATGGAGCGCGCCCCGCGCTGCGCGAGGTTCCAGCCCTCGGGTGTTCCACAAAAGCGCGGAAGGAAAAGCTGCGCCTGCTCTCTGCCTTCCCCGTCAGAGCGGTCCAGGCAGCCAAGGGCTTGGTGGGCGCACTCTACCCAGGTGTGGCGCGCCCCCTCCCTTCCGCGGACCCAGCCCCAGTCCCCGCCCGCGCCGGTCGGGTGCCTGCCCCCTGTGTCTCGCCGCGACCTTCCCCTCCCCCCTGCCTCCTGCCTCCCGCGGGGCTGGGCCGGTCCGCAGCCTGCAAGCTCCTCTCTGGACCCTCTCGGTCTCTTTGTTCTGCGAACGGCCGGCAGTGTGTTCGGGCCGGTTAATTTACTCTCTCTCTTTTGGTCTCCCACAGTTCAAGTTGGCAACTCACAGAAGTTCCCTCCGATTGTCCTCAGGGCACTCGGGCCCGGACCCTACCCCAAGCAATGCCGCCTAAGAGCTCCCAGGACGGATCTCCGTCCTTAGCTCTTTTGTCTCACTTTTTATCTTTTATATTTTGTCCTACCTCCTTTCGAAGACAATGGGCTGCTTTTCTGGGCGCCTGATGACCTCAGCTAGCGATCCGAAGTTGTTTTGTGAAGTTTGCTCTGCGTTCAGTTATTCTTTTGATGAATTTGTAGGAGAGAAAGTGGTCTCCCCGTCCTACTCCTCTGCCATCTTGGCTCCTCCCCACCCCCCCAAAATTCTATAGTAAATGTTTTGCAGACATCTCCTTTAATCTTCACAACAGTTTTATGAGGTAGATATTACCCCTATTTTATATATAGTTATTCTCTCACAGTCACATAACTTTTCAAGTGACTAAGCCAGGATTCTAATCCAGACATAATTTCAAAGTCTGAGCTCTTAACCACTTAGTTTGGGGATTAAATTGTGGGAAATATTTAAGACCATGTTGAAGAGTCTCTCCTTCTTCCATGGGTATCATGAAGTAATCAATGATTTTTAAGGAGCAAAGCATTGTAGGTGATTCATGTTTTATAAAGATACCTCTTATATCAGCATGGAGGATAGTTTAACATGAAAGAAAATGAAGTCAAAGAGACATGAGCTAGAAAAAGCTGGAAAAGAAGTTATAAAGATCTGAAGTGTAATAGAACATTCATTCAATCAACAAATATTTACTGACTTCCTCTTACATGACATCCATTGTGCTAGACAAGGGCTACAAAAATGAAAAGTCCTGCTCCCTGTTTTCAAGAAACTTATAATCTAGAGGAGTATGTGTAGGAAATCCTTTATAATAACCATGTAAATAGATGTGGAAACAGTGGCTGACTTTATTTTTCTGGGCTCCAAAATCACTGCAGATGGTGACTGCAGCCATGAAATTAAAAGATGCTTGCTCCTTGGAAGGAAAGTTATGACCAATCTAGACAGCATATTAAAAAGCAGAGACATTACTTTGCCAACAAAAGTCTGTCTAGTCAAGGCTATTGTTTTTCCAGTAGTCATGTATGGATGTGAGAGTTGGTCTATAAAAAAAGCTGAGCGCTGAAGAATTGATGCTTTTAAACTGTGGTGTTGGAGAAGACTCTTGAGAGTCCGTTGGACAGCAAGGAGATCCAACCAGTCCATCCTAAAGGAGATCAGTCCTGGGTGTTCCTTGGAAGGACTGATGCTGAAGCTGAAACTCCAGTACTTTGGCCACCTGATGTGAAGAGCTGACTCATTTGAAAAGACCCTGATGCTGGGAAAGATTGAGGGCAGGAGGAGAAGGGGATGACAGAGGATGAGATGGTTGGATGGCATCACTGACTCAATGGACATGGGTTTGGGTGAACTCCGGGAGTTGGTGATGGACAGGGAGGCCTAGCGTGCTGCGGTTCATGGGGTCGCAAAGAGTCAGACATGCCTGAGCAACTGAACTGAATTGAAATAGCATATAATATGTGATACTGTGTGAGTACATGGTCAGGGGACTCAGATTGTACCACTTGAGCTGACGAATGAATAGGAATTTGCAGACAAGTATGCATGCATGGCATTATATTTAAGAGATGTTTGGCATTCAAGAAAGGGAAACTTGTGAGAAGATGAAGGTGCAGTATTTGAAACATATTGTAATTAAAAGTTATTCACTGTTTATGTGAAGTTCAAACTAACTGGATGTACTGTGTGTTATCTGGCAACACTACTGGCCACCTGTCAACTCCCCCCATATATATACAACCGTATTTCCTCCTCCCTTTCTGTCTCTATAGAAGAGGTATTCCTCCCCCTCCTCAGTATGCAAGTTTCATACACATTTTATATCAAACCCTCTCCTGGCTCCTGAATGACTTCATGGCATCAATTATCGCCTTTATCCTAATCTCTACTGTGACTCAAATTTCTCCACTTTTCCCTTGAAACCATTTTCACTGCTAATGTTTTAGTTTAGGCCCTATTTATTCTTCTCCAAAACTAGTGTAGTTCAGTTCAGTCACTCAGTCGTTTCCGAATCTTTGCGACCCCATAGACTGCAGCACGCCAGGCTTCCCAACTTGCTCAAACTCATGTCCATCAAGCTGGTGATGCCATCCAACCATCTCATCCTCTGTTGTCCCCTTCTCCTCCTGTCTTCAGTCCTTCCCAGATTCAGGGTCTTTTCCAATGAGTCAGATCTTCGCATCAGATGGCCAAAGTATTGAAGCTTCAGCATCAGTCCTTCCAAAGAATATTCAGGTCTGATCTCCTTTAGGATTGACTGGCTTGATCTCCTTGCAGTCCAAGGGACTCTCAAGAGTCCTCCAACACCACAGTTCAAAAGCATCAATTCTTCGGCGCTCAGCTTTCTTTATGGTCCAACTCACATCCGTGTATGGCTTCTGGAAAAACCATAGCTTTGACTAGACAGACCTTTGTCAGCAAAGTTATGTCTCTAATTTTTAATATGCTGTCTAGGTTGGTCATAGCTTTTCTTCTAGGAAGCACATGTCTTTTAATTTCATGGCTGCAGTCACCATCTGCAGTGATTTTGGAGCCCAAGAAAATTGTCACTGTTTTCCGTGTTTCCCCATCTATTGCCATGAAGTGATGGGACCAAATGCCATGATCTTAGTTTTTTTAATGTTGAGTTTTAAGGCAGCTTTTTCACTCGCCTCTTTCACTCTCAGCAAAAGGCTCTTATATTTTAAATATAACAGTACATACTTGTCTGTCCCAAACTCACAATCTATCCTTCCACTGCACCTTTCCCCACTGGTAACCATAAGTTCATCCTCTTAAGTTTGTGAGTCTGTTTCTGTTTTGTATCATTTTATTAGATTCCACATATAACTGATATCATATGATATTTGTCTTTCTCTGACTTACTTCATTTAGTATGATAGTCTCCAGGTCCATCCATGTTGCTGCAAATTGTATTATCTCATTCTTTCCAATGGCTGTCATATTCCACTGTATACACATATCACCTCTCCTATATTGTCTGGACTTCCCTGATAGCTCAGTTGGTAAAGAATCCATGTGCAATGCAGGAGACCCTGGTTCAATTCCTGGGTCGGGAAGATCCGCTGGAGAAGGAATAGGCTACTCACTCCAGTGTTTTTGGGCTTCCCTTGTGGCTCAGCTAGTAAAGAATCTGCCTTCAATGCAGGAGACCTGGGTTCAATCACTGGGTTGGGAAGATTCTCCTGGAGAAGGGAAAGGCTGTCTACTCAAGTATTCTGGCCTCGAGAATTCCATAGACTGCATAGTCCATGGGATCACAGAGTTGGACACGACTGAATGACTTTCACTTTCTCCTTTACCTAGTCCACTGTCCATGGACATTTAGATTGCTTCCATGTCCTTGCTATTTTTTTTAATTTATTTATTTTTAGTTGAAGGATAATTGCTTTACAGTATTGTGTTCATTTCTACCAAACATCAACATGAGTCAGACATAGGTATACCCATGTCCCCTCCCACCTGAAAACATGTCCTGGCTACTGTATGCTGCAGTGAACATTGGGGCACATATGTCTTTTTGAATTATGATTTTCTCCAGATGTGTGCCCAGGAGTGGGATTGCTGGATCTTGTGGTAGCTGTATTTTTAATTTCTTGAGGAACTGTCATATGTTCTCCACGGTGGCTGAAGCTATTTTCATTACCAAACTGTGTAGAAGGATTCCCGTTTCTACACACCTCCAGCATTGTTTGCAGGCTTTTTTTGATGGTCCTTCTGACTAGTGGAAGGTGTTGTCTCATTGCAGTTTTGATTTGCGTTTCTCTAATAATTAACAATATTGAGCATATTTTCATGTGTCTTGGCCATCTGTATATCTCATTTGGTTAAATGTTTAGATCTTCTGTCCATCTTTTGATTTAGTTTTTTTTTTTTTTTTTGAGCTGCGTGCGTTGTTTGTAAATTTTGGAGGTTAATCACTTGTTGGTCTCTTTGCAAATATTTGCTCACATTCTGTGGGTTGTCTTTTGGTTTTGTTTATGGTTTCCTTTGCTGTGTAAAAGTTTTTGAGTTTAATTAGGTCTCACTTGTTTATTTTTGTTTTTATTCACATTACTCTAGAAGACAAAAAATATGCTACTGAAATTTATGTCAAAGAATATTCGTCCTACGTTCTAAGAGTTTTATAGTGTCCAATCATACATTTAGGTCTTTAATCCATTTTGAGTTTACTGTTTTTGTATGGTGTCAAAGAATGTTCTAATTTCATTTTTTTACACATAGCTCTCCTATTTTTCCGACACCACTTATTGAAGATACTGTCTTTTCTCCATTGTATATTCTTGCCACCTTTGTTGTAGATTAGATGACCATAGGTGTGTGGGTTTCTTTCTGGACTTTTGTACCCTGTTCTGTCGATGGATGTTTCTGTTCTTGTGACTGTAGCTGTTTAGTATAGTCTGAATTTGGGGAATGTGATTCTTCCAGCTTTGTTTGTCTTTCTCAAGATTGCTTTGACTATTCAGGGTGTTCTGTGTCTCCCCACAGATTTTAAGATTTTTGTTGTAGTTCTGTGAAAAATGTCATTGGTTATTTGATAGGGATTGCACTGAATCTGTAGATTGCCTTGATAGTATAGTCATTTTGACAATGTTATTCTTCCAATCCAAAAACATTTCTATTTTTACATCTGTTTGTGTCATCTTCACTTTCATCAGCATCTTACAGTTTTTGGAGTACAGATCTTTTGCCTCCTTACATGGGTTTATTCCTGGGTATTTTATCCTTTTTGTTGCAGTGGTAAGTGGGATTATCTTATTAATTTTTCTTTCTGATTCTTCATTGTTAGGGTATAAAAATAGAAGAGATTTCTGTGTATTAATTTTGTATACTGCAACTTTGCCGAATTCATTGATGAGCTCTAGTAGTTTTCTGGTAGTATCTTTAGAATTTTCTGTGTTGTATTATGTCATCTGCAAACAGTAACCATTTTACTTCTTCTTTTCTAGTTTAGATTCCCTTCATTGTTTTCCTTCTCTAATGGCCATGGCTAGGACTTCCAAAACTAAGCTGGTTAAAAGTGGTGAGAGTGGAAATCCTTGTCTTGTTCCTGATTTTAGAGGAAATGCTTTCAGCTTTTCACAGCTGAGTATGATTTATCTGTAGTTTTGTCATATGTGGCCTTTATTATGTTGAGGGATGGTCTCTTGATGCCCACTTTCTAGAGAGGGTTTTTTTAATCATAAATGGATGTTGAATTTTTTCAATGGCTTTTTCTGCATCTATTGAGATGGTCATATGGTGTTGCAATTTGTTGATGTGGTATATCATACTGATTGATTTGCACATATTGAGAAATCCTTGCACCCCTGGATTAAATCTAAGTTGATCATGGTGTATGGTCCTTTTAATGTAGCACTTTTTATTTTATACATAGTAGTTTGTACCTCTTAATTCCCACTCCATCTTGCCCTCAACTCCTTAATTTAATGTTTTAAGTTATGCATATCATACTAGGTGAAGAACACAGGATAGCTTCATAAATCCTCTTCAGTTTGTAAATTGTGTTTCTCTTAAATTTTCATTAGGAAAAATGTCAGAACTTAAGAAAGCCAGTTGACCTCCTGAATACTATTATAATACTAATCTTTAAAACTTCCTTCTTGTTACTTTCTTCAGTTTTAAAATTACAATATTTAAAAATGTGACAGAGACCTTAAGGCTAGACATTTTAATGAATATTATTGGTTGAATTTCCAGTGAGTAGTAATTACTTTTTGGATAACTTTATCTAAATTTTTTCAATAATATGAGTTACTGTCTCATTAGCACCAACATTATGAGACTAATTGTTTTTCTACACATCACTGAATTTTAATATCTTAGATGATTTAATCAAGAGAACCAGAAAATTTTAAAAGAAGAGGAGTATGATTTTATGCTTTCTAGGTTGTGAAGGCTCTGCTTTTGTCTCCTTTTTTCATCTTTCCTATGTGCCTTGAAATTGTTTAGAAATTCTAAAATTGGAAAGATAGAGCCATACATATTGACCCTATTCACATGATGTGTTTCTTAGGTTGTATACATTATGTCATGGAAACATCTTAAAACTTTTTATTTTCATATATATATCTTATTTGGAAAGTGAGGACAATGTAAATTATTAAAGTTCTGTTTAGGCTATATAAATTAGTCATCAAGAAAACTATGTGTACTCTATTTGAAATACATGGTTATCCTATTTGCCAACAAAATGTGTTCCTTCCAGAGCAATTTGGCACAGCTCTAACAGAAGCCTTTTATTTTCTCCTCATTTTCTGCCAGTTGAATAAAAACCTCAAACTAACATTGGAAACTTGTGTTAATTATGGTTCCATCCATTGTGGGATTGTGTGTGTATGTATGTGTGTATATAGTTACAAAACATACTTCAGCAAGCCTTCTTGAGAGCTTCCCAATTTGGCAACTGCTTTCAAGCATTCCATAACATTAGCAAAACCACATCCCTTGCTGCTTACTGCAGAAAGTGAGTACCCAGTAAATATTCTCTGTTCTTCAGTAAACAGAGGAATGACTTATTTGTTGCCATAATGATTTGTGTTGTTACTTTGGCTATGGAATTAAGGGTGCTAAAAACTGGCTGTTCTTGTCTGTTGTATAATATCCCTGTTAAGTTTTTAGAAAAGTCCTACTTGTGAGGTTATGTTACAGAATATATGGAAATTATTTTTTACACTGAATTATTAAAGTATGTTAAATGCTTACCTGTATATAGGTGATCTAACTTGCATTCCTAAATAGTTCTCTGAGATCACAGCAACCCCACCCTGAATAGGCACATTCCAAAGTCAAGATTTTGTACATAGACTTCCTATTTTAACCATTTGATTTTCCAGGCAGCATTTAGTCAGCTGAGAAGTATTTACTGAGTTTGTACAATGGGCAATGGACTTTGTTAAGCAATTACTTGAAAATAAGATTAAAACTAAAAAGAAAATCTATGACAAATCTAGACACCATATTAAAAAGCAGAAACATTACTTTGTGACAAAGGTCCATGTAGTCAAAGCTATTTCCAGTAGTCATGTATAGATGTGAGAGTTGGGCCAAAAAGAAAGCTGAGAACCAAAGAACTGATGCTTTTCAACTGTGGTGATGGAAAAGACTCTTGAGAGTGCCTTGGTCAGCAAGGAGATCCAGCCAGTCCATCCTAAGGGAAATTAGTCCTGAATATTCATTGGAATGACTGATGCTGACTCTGAAACTCCAGTACTTTGGCCACCTAATGCAAAGAGCTGACTCACTGGAAAAGACCCTGATGCTGGGAAAGATTGAAGGCAGGAGGAAAAGGGTACGACAGAGGATGAGATAGTTGGATGGCATCACCGACTTGATGGACATGAGTTTGAACAAGCACCGGGAGTTGGTGATGGACAGGGATTTTTAAGTATGTAGTACAGTATTAACTGTATGCATATTTTTGCGCAGCAGAACTCTAGAATGTTTTCACCTTGCACCACTGAAACTTTGTACCCATTTAACAGCAACTCCAATTTCTACCTCCCACAAACCCTACAACCATCATTCTTTCTGTTTCTATGAGTCTGACTGGGCTTCCCTGATGGCTCAGACAATAATCTACCTTAGATACTTCATATAATTAGAATTATGCAATATTTGTCTTTCTGGGACTGGCATATTTCACTTAGCATAATGTCTTCAGGGTTCATCCATATTATGGCCTATGTCAGAATTTCACTGTTTTTGAAGGCTGCATGAAAATAGTCCCTTATACAATAGTTTAAAAATCCATATTTTGTCTATCCACTCATACATCAATGAACATTAACGTTGTTCCACTTATGGGCATCAGTTCAGTTCAGTCACTCAATTGTGTCCAACTCTTTGCAACCCCATGGACTGCCGCACACCAGGCTTCCCTGTCCATCACCAGCTTCGGGGGCTTGCTCAAACTCATGTCCATTGAGTCAGTGATGCCATCCAACCATCTCATCCTTTATCATCCCCTTCTCCTCCTGCCTTCAATCTTTCCCAGATTCAGGGTCTTTTCCAATGAGTCAGTTCTTCACATCAGGTGGCCAAAGTATTGAAATTTGAGCTTCCAATGAACATTCAGGACTAATTTCCTTTAGGATTGACTGGTTTGATCCCCTTGCACTCCAAGGGACTCTCAAGAGTCTTCTCCAAAACCACAGTTCAGAACCATCAATTCTTCAGTGCTCAGCTTTCTTTGTGGTCCAACTCTCACATCCATACATTACTACTGGAAAAACCATAACTGACTAGACAGACCTTAGTCGGCAAAGTAATGTCTCTGCTTTTAAAATGCTATCTAGGTTTATCGTAGATTTTCTTCCAAGGAACAAGTGTGTTTTATTTTCATGACTGCAGTCACCATCTGTAGTGACTTTGGAGCCCAAAAAAATAAAGTCTGAAAAAAAAAAAAAGAAAGTCTGTCACTGTTTCCATTGTTTCCCCATCTACTTGCCATGAAATGATGGGACCGGATGCCATGATCTCCATTTTTTGAATGTTGAGTCTTAAGAAAACTTTTTCTCTTTCCTCTTTCACTTTTATCAAGAGGCTCTTTAGTTTGCTTTCTGCCATAAGGGTGGTGCCATCTGCATATCTGAGGTTATTGATATTTCTCCCAGCAACCTTGATTACAGCTTGTGTTTCATCCAGCCCGGCATTTTGCATGATGTACTCTGCATATACATTAAATAAGCAGGATGACAGTATACAGCCTTGATGTACTCCTTTCCTGATTTGGAACCAGTCTGTTGTTCCATGTCCAACTCTAACTATTGCTTCTTTTTTTTTTTTTTTTTCATTTATTTTTATTAGTTGGAGGCTCAGGAGACAGGTAAGGTGGTCTGGTATTCCCACCTCTTTCAGAATTTTCCGGTTTTGTCATGATCCACACAGTCAAAGGCTTTGGCATAGTCAATAAAGCAGAAGTAGATGCTTTGCTGGAACTCTCTTGCTTTTTTTGATGATCCAGTGGATGTTGACAATTTGATCTCTATTTCCTCTGCCTTTTCTAAATCCAGCTTGAACATCTGGAAGTTTACAGTTCACATACTGATGAAGCCTGTCTTGGAAAAATTGAGCATTACTTTGCCAGCCTGTGAGAAGAGTGCAATTGTGCAGTAGTTTGAACATTCTTTGACATTGTCTTTCTTGGGGATTGGAATGAAAACTGACCTTTTCCAGTTCTATGGCCACTGCTGAGTTGTCCAAATTTGCTGGCATATTGAGTGCAGCACTTTCACAGTATCATCTTTTAGGATTTGAAATTGCTCAATTCAATTTGAATTGAAACTGGAATTCCATCACCTCCAATGGCTTTGTTCGTAGTAATGGTTCCTAAGGCCCACTTGAATTCACTCACATTCCAGGATGTCTGGTTCTAGGTGAGTGATCACACCGTTATGGTTATCTGGGTCATGAAGATCTTTTTTGTATAGTTCTTCTGTGTATTCTTGCCACCTCTTCTTAATATCTTCTGCTTGTGTTAGCTCCATACCATTTCTGTCCTTTATTGTACCCATCTTTTCATGAAATAGTCCCTTGGTATCTCTAATTTTCTTGAAGAGATCTCTAGTGTTTCCCATTCTGTTGTTTTCCTCAACTTTTTCATTGATCACTGAGGAAGGCCTTCTTATCTCTCCTTGCTATTCTTTCGAACTCTGCATTCAAATGGGTATATCTTTTCTCCTTTGCCTTTCACTTCTCTTCTTTTCGCAGCTATTTGTAAGCCCTCCTCAGACAAACATTTTGCCTTTTTCCATTTCTTTTTCTTGCAGATGGTCTTTACCACTTCCTCCTATACAGTGTCACAAACCTCCGTCCACACTTCTTCAGGCACTCTGTCTATCAGATCTAATCCCTTGAATCTGTTTGTCATTTCCACTGCATAATCGTAAAGGATTTGATTTAGGTCTTACCTGCATGATCTAGTGGTTTTCCCTACTTTCTTCAATTTAAGTCTGTATTTGGCAATAAGGAATTCATGATATGAGTCACAGTCAGCTCCCAGTCTTGTTTTTGCTGACAGTGTAGAGCTTCTTCATCTTTGACTGAAAAGAATATAATCAATCTGATTTCGGTATTCACCATTCAATGACATCCATGTATAAAATCATCTCTTGTATTGTTGGAAGAGAGTGTTTGCTATGACCAGTGTGTTCTCTTGGCAAAACTCTGTTAGCCTTTGCCCTGCTTCATTTTGCACTCCAAGGCCAAACTTGCTTGTCACTCCTGGTATCTCTTGACTTCCAACTTTTGCATTCCAGTCCCCTATGATGAAAAGGACATCTTTTTTTGGTGTTAGCTCTAGAAGATCTGGTATGTCTTCATAGAACCATTCAGCTTCTTCGGCATTAGTGGTTAGGGCATAGTCTTGGATTACTGTGATGTCATATGATTTGCCTTGGAAGTGAAAGGAGATCATTCTGTTGTTTTTGAGGTTGCACCCAAGTCCTGCCTTATGAACTTTCTTTTGTTGACCATGAGGGCTATTCCATTTCTTCTAAGGGATTCTTGCCCACGGTAGTAGATATAATGGTCATCTGAATTAAATTTGCCCATTCCTGTCCGTTTTAGTTGACAGATTCCTAAGATGTTCACTCTTGCCATCTCCTGTTTGACCTTATCCAATTTACTTTGATTCATAGATCTAACATTCCAGGTTCCTATGTGATACTGTTTACAGAGTGGGACTTTTCTTTCACTACCAGACATATCCACATCTTAGTGTTATTTACACTTTGGCTCAGTTTCTTCATTCTTTCTGGACCTATTTCTCCTGTCTTCCCTAGTAGCATATTGGACACCTATCCATCTGGGTGGGGGGGCGGAGGGGGTCTCATCTTCCAGTGTCGTATCTTTTTTCCTTTTCATGCTGTTTGTGGTATTCTTCAGGCAAGAATGCTGAAGTAATTTGCCATTCCTTCTTCCAGTAGACCGCGTTTTGTCAGAACTCTTCACCATGACCCATCTATCTTGGGTGGCTCTGCACAGCATGCCTCGTAGCTTCGTTGAGTTATACAAGGCTGTGATCCATGTGATTATCACATGGTTATTGGTTAGCTTTCTGTGATTGTGGTTTTCGTTCTGGAGACTGTGGGATTACAGTTTTTGCTTCTTCTGTCTGCGCTCTGATGAATGAGAATAAGAGGCTTATTATGCAAGCTTTCTGAATGGAGAGACTGGCTGTGAGGAAAACTGGGTCTTCCTCTGGTGGGCAGGGCATGCTCGGTAAATCTTTAATCCAATTGTCTACTGATGGGTGAGGCTTTGTTCCCTCCCTGTCACCATCTATGTCTATACTCATATTTATTTTGCTTGTTTTAGAAATTAATATAAGTGAAATCATACTACATACATACTTCAGTTACTTTCTTCTTTCACTCAATCTTATCTTTTCAGCTTATTCTAAGTTGATTAATTATAGCATGTTCATTTTCACTATATAGTAACTCACTATATAGATATACTGCACTTTTTTAATTGATAGAACTATTGATATCTTTTCTGGCAGATATCTTTTAGGTTTCATCAATCTTTCATGTATGCTTGTAAACACTGTGTAAACTCAAATTTGGGGTTTCCATTTTCTATATTTGGCCACTAGATGGTGAAGAACAGGGAAGCCTGGCCTGCTGTCACCCATGGGGTCGCAAAGAGTTGAACATGACTGAGTGCCTGAACAACAAGAACAACATTAGATCGTGTTTCTTAATTTTTCATTAATTAATTTTTTTTATTTAAGTCTTTTCTGTTTCTACTAATTTTTATCAGCTTGATCGACCTACTAATTTCTGGAAGAGATATGTTAAAATTTCCCTCTCTAATAGTTGATTCCTCAATTCATCTTTATCAGTTTTAAAGTATATATTTAGAAGTTGTGTTACTCAATGCATAAAAATTCTGGTTTTTCTCTTCCTAATGAACATAGCCTTTTGTCATTATCAAATGACCCTCTTAATTCTAATAATCTATTTTACCCTAAAATCTATTAGCTCTAGAGTTTAAAGTGTTAGTCATTCAGCTGTGTCTGACTCTTTGTGACCCCATGGACTGTAGCCCACCAGGCACCTCAGTCCAAGGAATTCTTCAGCAAGAGTACTACAATGGGTTACCATTTCCTTTTCCAGGGGATCTTCCCAACCCGGGGATGAACCCCCGTCTCTTGCATTGCAGGCAGATTCTTTACCATCTGAGCCACCTACTTCAGCTATTTTGTGGCTGGTAAATTGCTTGCATATATCCTCCTATTTTTTTAATTTAATTTTTCTCATTTTTATGTTTTAGAGGTGTTTCTTATAAATAGCCTGTAACTAGTTGTTCCCCTTTAATTCAACTTTTATTCCTTTAAGATTATAAATTAATCTTGGAAGAGGAAGAAAAAAGGAACCTGGGCTTATTTGCCTCCCTGAAAGGGTTTTTTTGGGGGGGTTTAGTCAGGGTGTCACTTTCACAGGCTAAATAGCTGCAGTGAGAGAATAGCAAAATCGAGTTCTCTTGGATCACTTAGCCCCTCTTCTGGGTTTGGAGCTAAGTTTTTAAAATATATTCTCCAATGTAAAGTGCATCTTAATCAATGCCTTTTGAGACCCCACATTTGTTGGTAAGTTTTTGGTGTGAACTTATTTTTAGATACATGTTTTTGTTAACCTATCATAATTCAATACAAAGTTATTTGCACATCCTAAAAAATTTCTGATCCCCCCCCCAGAAAAGTTTTTGCTCCTTCATCTAAGTCCCCTCTTCCACTTTGCTAATACTTCTGTTCCATTACAACTCTTACTCTAGTTTTTATTTTAAAGTGCCTTCTCCTATAGTAAATTATTAATTCATTGAGAATAAAGAGTCTATCTTATTCATATTTGTATAGTTCAGGACTACTATTGTGCTTTTTATTGGACCTTACACATAGTAGAAAATTAATAAAATGTTGAAAAAATGAACATATGAATAAATAACTAAACATTAGCTATTCTGTGATGGAATTTAAATATCATAACATTCTGACCTTTAGTCTGAACATTAAAACCTTAGAGTTCTAGAAGACCATTTTAGATGTTAAGAGTTAGAAGTCACTGTATCAGTCAGGATTCTTTGATTGTAAATAATGAAAACTCAACTGAAATATGGTTGTATATGAGAAGTTTAGGAATTCAAACACAACTACACCAAGACCCACAAAGATATCCTTAGAACCCAATCACTTCATTTATTAATTCTTTGATTTCCTTCTCAGATTCCCTCCCCTTCTTGGTTTCCTTCTGTTTAGGTTTACATCATCCTTAATGCTATTCTATCTTCCCAATTGTTCCACCGTAAGCCAAACATTTCTTTAGTTGGACTAACTTGGGTTTTTGCCTCATTACTGAGCCAACAACTGTTTCTAGGCATGTGGATTATGCTGATTTAGGTCCTTATCACATATCCATCCTTAAATTTAGTCAAGGGTACAGTCCCCTCCCCTCAAACTACATGAGGAAAGACTACTTCATTAAGCAAAATTAGGATGCTTTTGCCTAAAAAAAGATGAATATATAGAACAGTATATGTTCATTTCAAAATGTTGTGAAGTAATTAGCCTCCAACTAATAAAAAAAAAAAAAAAAATAAGGAAGGTGAGCAAAACAGCTAGGTTATTGCCTAAACTCATGTAGTTTCTTAAATAGTGCTTATGTACAAAATAAGCCTGTGATGATATATTATAGACTTTTAAGCTTGTGCAGTTTTTCATTTTTGATTGTGTTTAGAACATAGCAATGATAAACCAAGATATATCATGAAGGAAAGATTCTCATGCAGTTTATCACTCTGCTCCATTCCAAACCAAAAACCAGTCATGTAGGTAGATCTACTATTTGGCATAGTTATTTGTTACAGCTAAAAATTAGATTAAACCTTTTAATGGTTATAGGCTTACTGAAAGCAATAATGCAAAATGTAGCTTTTAAAAAAAAGTCACTTAAAAATTTGGCTCATTGCCTAGTTAGAGGAACAGAACAAAACAAGAAAAATGTTGCCATGTTAAATAAGCGATATATAATATTTCCTGAAATAGGAAGATTTTTGTTTTAGTTACTGGATAAATTGTTATTCAAAGAGCATTTGACTTTTAATAGCATGCATTTAGATTAACAAAAGATGTATTTTAATCTTAAAATTCATGATTGTGTTCAGTTACTTTCTCCTGCAAATTGTCCTCACTTTTTTTACTAGCTTGTATCAGGAAAGGAAGTAAGTTGAAGAACATTTCATATGAATAATGTGCTCCAGACTTTGCTAGTCTCTAAACAGATGTTAAAACACTATATATCTTCTCCATCTGTTTTCAGACTTTGTGGACACTCTATTATACATCAGTATTTACTGTACTAGTATCAGATTAACAATTGGGCCTATTGCTTTAATTCTAGGAGTACTTTTTATGAACAATGGTCCAGTTGAAGAGTGACATACTGTGAGCAGATTATATGAATATTAGCATATTGTTTAAAAATAAGTTTATCATGTTTTCCAAGTTTTTGGATAACATGCAGTTTTCTGCTTGTTTATCCTCCAAATCGCTTTGATAATTTCCCAATGAGAAATGAATGGTATCAAATATTATTGCACATCTGAGCTTAATGCTTAATGAAAAAGTATTAACAGAGTTACTTTGTGTCCTTATATTGCTTTTACAGGGATTCATTGGAAACAGAGGGCCTTCTGGACCTCCTGGTCTCAAAGGAACTCAGGTATGGAGAAAATAAATATCCAGTCAGCAATTCCTTAAATTCAGATTTTTCTTTTTTATTTTTCATGGGACTTTAGTTTTGGCTCAAAGAAAACTGCATTAGATGGACAATTTTTTACCATTGAGAATTTCAAGTTACCGTTTTGTATTGGCAGTTATGGGATGGAATTTGGAATCATTTTAATGTTCTGAATTCACTAAGTGATTTATGAGGTGATCTCTACAAAATGGCTGAAGAATCTGAGCCAATAATCTCCCTCATATGTACTAGAATTTACATTTACCATTTGTGTCTATTTTATATTTCTAACCCATAAATTATTTTTAATTGAATTATGGACTGAGCAAAATGTTTTTAGATAAATAAGATCTATGATTTAAGAGGTCTGTAAGTGTTCAGATGTGGTAAATATGAACTGTTTATTTAAAGGTAAAAAAAAATCAGTATGTTTAGCAAATATGTTAAATAGAATAAATACATTTATTATTTTAATTTTCTTAGAGAATAAAGTATAAATATTATTTGTTTTATGTTTCTCTGTTTCGTCTACCCATACAATATTTAATCCTTAGAAGAATGCACAAAATTTTATATTTTATGACATTATAGCTGATTTGATCTCAAAAATGTTGGATCTGCAAATTAGATAAAAGGAAACTCTAAACATTGAGCTCCATTTGTGTAGGATCTGATATATCTTTATCTCTAAGGCTTAAGAAAGAACTGAGACTCAAAAACATTTGTTGAATAATTAAGAATCAGAATGTGCCAAGAGCAAACAGATTCTGTACTAATAATTTTTTAATAAAAACAATTTGTACTGATTTCCATCTATTTATGTCAGAGATATAGAGCCCAAGAAAGTCAAGTCTGTCCTCATTTCACAGTCCTCAGTGATTCCTAATGCTGATTTTTGCAATGCCCTAATCACTTTCACTCTTGTCTACTCTCAATTTTCTATGTTTATCTTATATCATCTACCAGTTTTTAAAAATAATCCAAAAGTACATATCCTTCTTAACGTGATACAGGCTTATCAAACAAAAAAATTAAGTGTTATGGGGTGACATAGTTCTAAAATATAAGAAAATCACAGTATTATTTTTATTACATTTCAGAAAGAGCTTCAGACTTCAGAATAAATGGAGTAAGGTTTTACTTTTTTAATACTCATCTCATGAGGTCATGACATGTTCTGATCTTTGTTTAAGGGAGAAGAAGGACCAACTGGATCCTTTGGAGAACTGGGGCCAAGAGTAGGTACCAATGAATAATTTTCAAAGAATGCTTCTGTTAAAACAATGGTTTTGTGTTTTTTAATAACACCGAAGTTTAAGTTATAGCAAAGGGAAAAAATGAAAACAAACTATAGTGGTTTATGAAGTGGTCTCCATGGTCTATAGCAATACAATCCCCTCAAATAAAATAATATTGTAACTAACATTTTCCAAGGATATTTTAAATTATATTATGCCTACTACATATTTGTGACACCATGGACTAGAGCCCATCAGGCTCCTCTGTCTGTGGGATTTCCCTGGCAAGAATATTGGAGTGGGTTGCTGTTTTCTTTTCCAGGGATCTTCTTGACCCAGGGATCGAGCCCCAGTCTCCTACATTGCAGTATTCTTTACCAACTGAGCTACCAAGGAAGCCCTACAACTAAAATTTTCCAGGGATATTTTAAATGTTATTACACCTACTACATATTTACTTATTCCTTCAATTCATCCAGTCTTATGGTCTTAGTAATTTGTGCAAGTTATTTATAAAGTGTCTCACAAACCTAAATACATTAACCATTTAGTAATACTTGGAAAATTTCTGTTTTCTGAGTTTGTTAGTAAATTTATGGAAGGCAAATAAGATATTTTCTGGCCAACTATTTTTTCAGATAATAGTGTGTGGTAATGTATGAATTATTTGTTTCCATGTCCTAAAAATGAATTTTTTAAGAATTTGGGGATACATGATGAAAGTTTACAGTATCATAAAGTAATTAAAGTGTGTACAACACATATATTTTAAGAGTCATTATTGGTCTTGCAGGAAATACCTTTCATTTTTTTCTTGAAAACCTCATAATGTATGATGTTCATCATTGGTTGAGATATAATGATCTCCTTAATCAAATCTTGTGTAATCAGACATCAGTTATTTGGTATTAGGAACCATGTACTATAGATTACTCCAGGATATTGAGTTTCTCTTCTCCAGGGATCTTATCCTCTACTCTCTTCAGCTACTTACTGCTACAGACAAACCCTTGACCTTGTCATTACCAGTTACAGAAACCTCTTAATTTTTAATTTTAAACTTTTCATTCCCCAACCATCATCTCCTTTCTTTCTGTTACATTCTCTCTTGTAAACTAATCCAACAGTCCCAATAGAAATTTCAGTTCATTGATTCTAATGATGCTCCATACTCCTTATTTCCCTCATGACCACGCATCTCTCCTAAATTTTAGGGTGCCCTACGGATTGATTTGTAGACTTCTCTTTTCTTTCTACACTCACTGCCTGGATGAACTGGTCCATTCTTATGGATTTAAATGCCATCAAATGCTAATGATTTCCAAAATTATACATTTAGATCAGAACATTCTACCCCTTAACTCTGTACTTGTACTAACTACCACCAGATCCCTCCCCTTAGAGGTCTAAGAAAACTATCAAAAGGAAATGTCCAAAACTGGAGCCTTCAATTTACCCTTCAGACCTGTTCTCCCACGGTCTACTTTGTTTCATTCATCCTTTACTCAGGTTAAACATGAACGAACTCTTTCTTGAGTTCATTCTTGACTCTTTCTCTCACATTCTGCACACGACCTGTCCACAATTCCTGGAAGCTCTGCTTTCAGACTATAGGCAGAATGTTACTACTTGCCACAGCCTCCTCTGATGTTGTTGTTTTAGGCACTAAGTTGTGTAGACTCTTTTGCAACCCAATGGACTGTAGCCCACCAGTCTCCTCTGTTCAAGGGATTTCCCATGCAAGAATACTGGAGTGGGTTGCTATTTTCTTCTCCAGGGAATCTTCCCAACTCAGGGATCAAACCTGCATCTCCTGCGTTGGGAGGTGGACTCTTTACCACTGAGCCAGCCACAAGGGAAGCCCACCTCCTCCGTTACCATCCTGCTTATGCCATTGTCATATCTCACATGGATTATTGCAGATGACTCCTCTTTAGACTCCCTGCTTCTGCTCTGACATCAGAGTGATCCCTGTGAAAACCCAGATCCTGGCACTTCTCAAAGCTTGCTAAGACTTCCTGTCTTGCTTAGAGTTAAAACCAAAGCCCTTACTATAATCTACCAGGCCCTCATGACCTGGCTTCCTCTCCCCCCATTCCCTTTTCATCCCTCATCTTCTTACTGATCTCCTCTCTTATGCTCTCCAGCTACATTCTTGCCTCAGGGTCTTTACACTGCTCTTTGCCTCTGCTTAGAATGCTCTTCCCCCAAGTATCCATATGCGTTTTCCCCTTTAAAAAGTCTTTACTCGATTGCCACCGTCTCATTGAGGTCTTTTTTGTAAGTCTTACCAAAATTTTAAACAAACTCCCACAACAGTTTATATCTCCCATCCTGCTTAATTTGATGTTCTTCAAATTTGCCACTACCTAGTATACCATGTATTTTACTTATTTTTTTAAAAATTATGTCATCCTGCATAGAATGTAAGCTCTATAAAAGTGAGTGAAAGTGAAAGCCGCTCAGTCGTGTCCCACTCCTTGGGACTCAATGAACTGTACAGTCCATGGAATTCTCCAGGCCAGAATACTGGAGTGGGTAGCCTTTCCCTTCTCCAGGGATCTTCCCAATCCAGGGATTGAACTCAGGTCTCCCATATTATGGGCAGATTCTTTACCAGCTGAGCCCCAAGGGAAGCCCAGAATACTGGAGTGGGTAGCCCATCCTTTCTCCAGCAGATCTTCCTGACCCAGGAATCAAACTGCGGTTTCCTGCATTGCAGGCAGACTCTTTACCAACTGAGCTATCAGGGAAGCCCTAAAGGCAAGTATATTTAGTGCATTCATCAATCCTCAGTTTCTAGAACTGTGCCTGGCAAGTAGACAGACATGGTAGAATGAATGGCTAATAAGTTTGATAAAATGCATTTATCAAGTAATTTTGAAGCGTTTCATCTCATAGGATAGTCTGAATTTTATAAATTAGCAAACTTTCTGAAAGAAGAAGGATTAAACATATCTTTTTTTTCCCTGTTCCCTTCTAAGGGAAAACCAGGTCCAAAGGGGTATGTCGGTGAACCAGGACCAGAAGGCTTGAAGGTAAAGCAACTAACTTTCTTACCAGTTACATAGAATAATTTACAAAAAGATAAATTTATGACTTTCAGAACAGTATAAAATGAACACATATCAAATATTTTATTCAATTCCCTTAATTGAGGGAACCAGTTATATGTTAAAGCTGGTTCAAATAGCATTTGAAATACTGTATGTCTTTATATCTTTATCTGTATCTATATGTATATCTATCTATATCTGTATATGTCTGTAAATATCTATGACTATGACTTTGTGTATGTCTGTAATTAGATATATATATAAAATTAGATATTTTAATAAAGAAATATTAAGATTTGTGGTTATATATAGGACAATAACTGGCTTCCCCAGTGGCCCAGTGGTAAAGAATCCATCTGCAAGGCAGGAGCAGCAGGAGATGTGGATTCCATCCCTGGCTAGGGAAGATCCCCTGGAGGAGAGCATGGCAACCCACTCAAGTATTCTTGCCTGAAGAATCCCACGGACAGAGGATTCTGGCAGGCTACAGTCCAAAGGATCGCAGAGAGTCAGACACAACTGAAGTGACTTAGCATGTATATGCATAGGATAATAAACTATAACTTTAGGGACTGTCTGTTCCACTGGTAGAAATCTACAAGTCAAAAGTCTATAATTTTTAAATCTACATTTAAAAAATGTGTTTGTGTATCTTCACTAAGTCTGGGTCCTTTAACTGAAAGTATACAGTGAGTATAAGTACATACTCTGGATCATCACTGGGTATTTTTAAGATTTTATGACATTTAAAAAATGTACTACCGACCAACGTTTTTGCTTTGTGTTGAAGTTTTATGTGATTTTTAGTAACACCAACAAATATAAAGTAATGCAGTGGTTTTTCATGTATAGCATTAAGTAAGGTCTGAAAGAAACTAACTTATGAGAATTGGTGATCAGTACAAATTTAAAATTTAATGAAAAGTTGAATTGTATCAGATTTATTGCTTTATTTCCTAAATCTAGAGTTCAAAGCTCATTAATTATATTAAACTCTTCATTTTTATTATACTGGAGATTAAGGGGAAAACAAACAACACTCTTTGAAGCCAATAATAAATATGAGCCAAAATATTTTTTAATGTGTCAGCATGTCTGGGAGTATCTGTACCTGACTCTTGAGTTACATAGAAAAACTCCCAGAAAATAGATGCATGGTATTTGTAAATAGAAGTCTTAATTATCTTTTACTGTAATTAATCCCTGTACTACCAAGCAACTAGAAAATCACCATGAGCTACCATCCAGTCAAACTGGCAGGAAACAAATCTCAGTCATTACTGATATCCTGCCTCCTCCCTAGAGTTACATCAGCATCTGGGTGGCATCCGTGTTACCTAGGAAGTGGAGGAAGTTCTTTACAGTTCAGTCCTCATACTTGTCCCTGCAATTTCTTCCTTGGAATATCATATAGCTATTTCCTAGATCTGGCACTGCCTTGGGAGAACCTGGAACTCTGGGGGAACACTTTGGAGATTGTTAAGAGCCACCACCTTTCACAGAACCTAGGATCTCTGTTCTCTCCGTAGGCCTGCAGGAATTATTCCTCTCTGTCTCTTTTCATCCTCAAAGACAACTCACCTCCTACATTCAAGCTGTCTGAAAACGCAAGCAGTAATGTAGGTCATCTGCAAGCAACTTTTGCTTTCTGCCTGTTATCACAGACCTCCCTTAAGATTATGTATCACAAAGGGTTCATCTCTCTAACTGGAATTTGAGAGGACCATTAAGTAGGAGAAGTTGTTTTTTTTTTTTAATTATATCTATATATGCATACATATATACATACACACATATATATTGTGTATATAAATATAAAATCAAATCCTGCCACAAATTTTCTATAAAAACTGTCTAAGGAACTATTTTTTTCCTATTGGGATTATTTATTTATTTATTTTTAATTAATTTATTTTTTAACTGAAGGATAATTGCTTTACAGAATTTTGTTGCTTCCTGTCAAACCTCAACATGAATTAGCCACAGGTATACACATGTCCCCTCCCTCTTGAACCTCCTTCCCGTCTCCCTCCCCCTCCCACCCCTCTAGGTTGATACAGAGCTGCTGCTTGTGTTTTCTGAGACATACAGCAAATTCCCACTGGCTATCTATTTTACATATGGTAATGTAAGTTTCCATGTTACTCTCTCCATACAGGTGAGAGAAGGTGAGAACCTTCTCCTCCCCTCTCCCTGTGTCCATAAGTCTGTTCTCTTTGTCTGTTTCTCTGTTGCTGCCCTGCAAATAAATTCTTCCATACCATCTTTCTAGATTCCGTATATAAGCGTTAGTATATGATATTTATCTTTCTCTTTCTGACTTACTTCACTCTGTATAATAGGCTCTAGGTTCATCCACCTCATTAGAACTGACTCAAATGCACACACATATACATACACACATATATATTGTGTATATAAATATAAAATCCTGCCACAAATTTTCTATAAAAGCTGTCTAATGAACTCTTAAAAACTAGGATTTTCAACATACCAGTACAATGCTTTATTCAAAGCTTTATTTATATAATGCTTTATTTATTTACTATTTATATAAATGTATATAGAAATAGAAAAGCAAGTTTTTGTAGTCTTTGAAAGCTTATTTCAAACCAATTACCTATATGAGTATTAGGTTTCAGTGCTAAAATTCAGCACCATCCAATAGAGTATAAAATATGAATCACAGATGTGGAGCCCCAATAAAAAGGTGAAAAGAAATGGGAGAGATTAATTTTAGTAATATATTTTGTGTAACCCAAGATATAAAAATATTATCATTTCAACATGTTATCAGTATTAAAGTTATTAATGAGATTTTTGTACAAAGTCTGAAATACAGTGTGTATTATATTTACATCACACTTCAGCTTAGACCAGTTAATTTCAAGTGCTGAGTAACTACAGACATAGACATATCATGAGTAACTACAATATTGTTTGGTGAGTTTAACTGTCCCACAGTGAAAAATAATCAGGTAATAGTTTAATCTCCTATCTCTGATATAAATAAAATGTGCATTCTTGTCAGATTAATTATACGTGTCACCCTAAACTACTTTTCACTAATTTGTGCCTTTGTTTGGGCTTTCTTCATGGCATTCCTCACCACTGAAAGTGACCCTTTCTCATGACCAGTGTAAAAGTCATCCAGGGCCCAACTCATATAGTTTGAAATACAGTTATGAAATACATTTTCACAATTTATTATTTGAAGCCACTGATGTTTAGATTTTTATAAATTTATTTTTAATTGGAAGGTAATTGCTTTACAATTTTGTATTGACTTCTGCCATACAACAACATGAATCAGCCATAAATATACGTATGTCCCATCCCTCTTAAACCTCCCACCCCCACCCGACCCCACCCCTCTAGGTTATCACAGAGCACTGAGTTGAGCTACCTGTGTTATAGAGCAACTTCAACTAGCTACCTGTTTTACACATAGTAGGGTATAGGTTTCAGTGCTACTCTCTCAATTCATCCCACCCTCTCCTTCCCCCACTGTGTCTACAAGTCTGTGTATGTCTGCATCTCTACTCTTGCCCTGTAAATACGTTCATCAGTACCATTTTTCTACATTCCATATATATATGTGTTAATATACACTATTTTTCTTTCTGACTCATTTCACTCTATAACAAGTTCTAGGTTCACCTACCTCACTGGAACTGACTCAGATTTGTTCCTTTGTATGACTGAGTAGTATTCAATTGTACATATGTGTAATACCACAACTTGTTTATTCATTCATCTGTCAATGGGTGAACATCTGGGTTGCTTCCGTGTCCTAGCTATTGTAAGTAGTGCTGCAGTGAATATTGGGGTATGTGTGTCTGTTTGAAATATGATTTTCTCAAGGCATATTCTGTTGTGGGGTTGCTGGGTCATAAGGTAATTTTATTGCTAGTATTTTAAGGAATCTCCATACTCTTCTCCATAGTGGCTTGATATCAGTTTACATTTCCATCAACAGTGTAAGAGGGTTCTCTTTTCTCCATCGTCTCCACCATTTCTTATTTGTACATTTTTTTATAATGGTTGTTCTGATCAGTGTGAGATGATTTTAATTTGCATTTCTTTATTAATGAAAGATGTTGAGCATTTTTTCACAGGTTTATTGGCCACCTATATGTCTTCTTTGGAGAAATGTCTGTTTAGGTCTTCTGCTCATTTTTGATTGGGTCATTTGTTTTTCTGATAAGGTAATATGGTATACGTACTGTATCTTACTTAATACTACCAGCAGGCTATGGGACAGCAAAACCATAATTAGACACATTGGTATTTCTATGGTGAAATGTAACGATGTTCAAATTAATCAAACTAACTTTCTCTGACTTGGGTCAGGCAAAAGCATTGCTACCAAGTAAACACAGGTTAGGTCAAGTTTGCCACCAAATGTGTTGTGAAAAACTTTGGATTTTCAGAGCTTTAGGGACAGCAGAATTGTGGTTAAAGTTATGAACTGCGGTGAAGCCAGCTCTAGCCACACTCTCCCACACGGTGCCTGCTCCAATGAACCCCTTTGCTCCTTCCTGTGGGATGTGTTCTGTTGGCTTGTTCTGCTCAACGTCATGAGATACCTTATCTACTGAAGCAAAGAGGGTCCCTGTGGGCAAGGGCTTGATTTTCACTCTTCTTAATATCTTCTACAGCGCCTACCACTCTACCCTTTATAGAGTATACCTCAGTAGATATTTTATTTTTAAAATTTTATTTGTAGAAGTGTTTTAAAAGGGATTAAAATTCAGATATAGAAGAATGTAATTTAAGAAAACAGGTTACTAGTATTTGAATGGAAAGAGAGAAAAGACTATATCCTACTCAAATACTGTAACAGAGTTTTGATAAACTGAAAATTCCTTTGTTAATTTTGTAGATTATAACTAGATACTTACATTAAGATGAAAACAGGAGCAATGTTGAGAGTATTCTTGTTTGAAAATTAATGCTTTTTTCAACTTTATATTCTTTATTAACAGGGAGAAGTAGGAGAGCAAGGAAACATTGGGAAGATTGGTGAAACAGTAAGCTTATTTTATGCTCTTATTTTCACTTTTTAAATCCTCTCATGAGCATTTTTAGGAATCATATTAGCCATGATCTATGCTTATAAAATTCAGAACACAAAATACTTATCCACTACAAATATAAAGTCATTTATTATGTGGCAAGTAAAACCTACTATACAAAAACGAAAGGAGGGAAAACACAGATAATATTTTCATCCAGTATAAATTACATTCGTGATCTCAGGAACCTTTTAGTTTCTAATATTGGGTCTTTACCTTTAGTTCTGATCATCTCAAGCTATGTTTGACTGTAACATTTTTCATGATTAAAAAGCTACAAATTATCAAGCCATTAAATATTATAATAGGTGGAAAATGTTTTGTTTATATTTGGAAGGTTGGAGTTAACCGTGAGATAATTCAATGAAAGACATAATTTCTTTTCTCAAAAAGTTTAACTTGTTTAAATTAACATTATTGTAGAAGGAGGCAGCTCTTGTTGTTTTTGAATCAGATATGTTAGGGATAATTTATTATTTTTTTTTTGCTATGGGAAAAGCCAACTGTAATATTCTCTAAGAAATGAACCTACATAACATATAAAATGGTAAGTTAAATTAATAAGAGGCAAGTGAATTTATGTACAGTGTGTGCTGGGTTATCACAAAGAAAGTAATACTGTTTAATATCAATATTTATTTAGTAGGTAGGATGAGCAAATACAATGTTCTGTAACCTATCTTACAACTTAAAGATAAAATTTTCTAAAAAATTGTTTTCTAAGCTTAAATAATTAAATATATTTTCTAGTCTGACAGTAAAACAGTACATTTTGATATTCTTAATTTTTATCATGAATTATTATTAAAAATAAGGAGATGATCACTTAGTCTTAAAAGATTGCTGTTATACCATTTAATCTTGAGCTGCTAGAAGGTGAATATTTTGTTCCATTTTTTGACCAAAAAGGGAAATTTCAATGGAGTATTTATATCAATTCAATTATTTAAGGCTCCTGATCAAATATGTATGTGATTTGTATTTCCCTGTCATTCAGATTTTTAAAAATTCAGCTTAAAGAAATGAAATTCTGCATTTCTGAGTGACAAATTGCATAAAAAATATATAAACTAGAATTTATAGCCAAACTTAAAGTATCAATGAAAAACATATTTTCTTCAAATAACATATATCAGACTTCTAAGTTTTATTTAGTTTAAAATGTTGGGCTGGTTCCACATAGTATAGGAACCTGTCATCAGTGCTATCCAAAGAGGAAATGGACTATCTTGGCAGGTGGTAGATTTCTGTTATTGGAGGGAAATTAACAATTGTGGATTATTCACTATGTGCCAGGGATAATGCTAAGTGATATTTTATATTGTGGCATTCATTTAATTCTCAAACAATTTTTAAAAGCACATTTTGTTATTCTGGTTTTTGAAATGAATAAACTGAAGCATAGTAAGTAATTTGTTCAAAGTCTTGTAGCTTATCAGTAGCTGAACTAAGATTTAAACCCATAGCTCAAAATTCAAAGCTTTATACCTTGCTGGGTATTTTCCCCCCAGTTTTATTGAAGTTTAATTGACTAATGAAATTTAGGATATTTAAAGTGTATATAATGATTTGATATGCATATTTGATGCAAAAAGATCCTCCCACTTCCATAAAGTTAGCTAACATAGCTGGGGATATTTTACTGTTAGCTGAAAGCCACTTGGCCTAGATTTTATAGGGCAGTTTAGGCACCAAATAAGTTATGAAACAAAAAGACCATTCCAACTTTGAGATTCCATCTTCTCATTAAGGATGGGAGATAAAGTCTTTTGAAAAACTTTAGTGGCTATATTGAATTAACATATATATATATATGTATATGTAAAATGTCTAAAAAATATTTATCGTTCTTGGTACTTCCCAACTTTTATTTTTTTGTATTGACTTCAAAATCTTAGAAATATAGTTCATCTAATCCAAAGTTCGGTAAAATTCTCAAGAGATATGGGAAAATACAGTTGTACTTCACAATGTCAGTCTAGTAATTTGAGGATATCTAAGGTTAGTTGTAATTGCATAGCTAATTACTTTTCCCAAATCTTCTGAATGGTCATTTAATTGGATCTCCTCTGGTTTTGTTTCTTTCTAGATTTATACAAAGTAGAACCCAGTTTGTGATAGTGCCAAAGAGTAGTCCCATCTATATTACATGTCTGTATATGTCTTACATTTATTTACTATAGGCAAAGAATTAATTTCTATACATATGCCCTAAATAAGTCTCTAATTTCAAAAGATACCTCCTTGTCCTCTGCATTCTAACTTTTTGTTATGAATAAATCTGGAATTATCTCACCTTAATTGCTAGTTCTCTCTGTCTTTAACTCTCCAGGCTGAAAGTATTTGAAGAGCTACAAAAGGGAATACAATATACTTTTTCAGTATTGGTCAAGAGAACAGAATTAAAATAGTATACAGTCCTTATAAGGGAACAGACATTATAAGACTTAGGCATTATAAAGGAACAAGCTTTCTTTGTAGACAATAATATTTTAATAGGATTTTTAACACTCAGATTCTTCCATAGAGTGATTCAGCATCTCATTCTTAGATTTGAATGATTCAGCAGATATTTATACTCAGGAATATTTATTGAACATTTGATCCCTGCCTTCATGAAATTTATAGTCTATTAGAGGTTAGACAGACATTAAAAATAATATCATAAAATTATATAATCATAACTGTGATACATTCTACAGAGGAAAATTTTAAGGGACTGTGACAGTTGCCAAATTTAGATCTGGGGATGAAAGGACTGTTTTGAGGAAATGCCATATGATCTGTGACCATAAAGAATGGTATGAGTTGGCTGTGGAAGAGAGGGGAGAAACACTGTTCCTGGAATGTGCAATATAACATACTTCCCACACATATAATACACTTAAAGCATTTAGCGCAGAGCTGATCACATAGTGAAAACATGATAAAATGTTAGCTGTAATGGTTGTGGTGGTGGTTATTCTTATATTTATGATTCTATATGGGAAAGCATTTAACTTTTAAGGAACTGAAGAAAGCCAGTGTGGATAGACTTGGCAAGCCAAGGAAAAAGCAATATTAGGTGGTAGCAGTGAGGGAGGCAGGAGCCAAGCACTCAGGGCTGTGTTTATTATTTTGGAATTGAGCCTAAAGTAGATGGAAAATCATTGAAGTATTCTAAGTAAGCCAATGACATGATTTAATTTGTTTTAAGATCCCTCTGTTGCAATGGATTGGGAAGTTGGAGCTTGGTTGTGAGGAGCAGAACTGTAAGAGGGTAACCATTTAGATACCTATTGCATTAGATTAATTGAAAAAGAAAAATGATGGGCCAGATGATGGCAGTGGAGATAAGTGGATGTGTTTGAGATGTATTTAAGGTGGTAGTTCCGACAAAGGCTGCAGTAAAAAGGAATGATTCTGATTAGTCTCCAGCATGTGATAGACTTTTGATAATTCAGCTAGTTATGATTCATCAGGAATATTCTGGAAACATAAGGAATTAGTATATATGATGTCTAAGGATAATTCCAGTCCTAAGAATCCATGACTGTTTTCTAAGAATTGTAATGTTTTCTATTCTTCCCTTACCTGCCAATTTGGCTTCTTTTCTCTGGCTGTCCTCCAGTTTCATTATGTCTTTCTGGAGCTGAAACAAATAGAACTAAACTAAATATTTTAGTCAGTGGCTCTACAACCTTCTTTACGAGTGGGATAACTTATTTTTTCTTTATTGTTGATGATACTATGTGGGCATTTTTCAAAAACAGGAAACTAGTTTGTCTTTGGAAAATGATCAGCAGTCACTCTCAAGACCTTTTTCTAACCTGTTATTTTAAAGAGAGAATTTGGGATTTTTTTCATAAAGTGACCTTGATTACATTAAATTTACATGCCATTTTTCTGCCTACTTGAAGAGCTTCTCATGGTTGTCCTATAGGCTGACCACAGACTCTCTTTATATGTCTTAAAATCCAACTATTTGATTTCACCTCATTTACTCTTTAATTTATGGATATTAGTAAGATTTCACATGCAATCTACTGTGTCCTCTCTGTTTTTCTGCCTGTCCTCTAGTGTGGTAGTGTTTAACAGTGAATGACTGATGAACAGAAAGGAAGAGAAAAGGCCATGGATAATCCTCAAAATCAGGTTCTCATTCTAAAACCTTTAGAATCATAGAACTTCTGATGGCTGATTCTAAGGTGGATTATAATTAATTAATTCAAGTCCAAGTAGAGGTGGAGTCAGAGGAAGAAATGAAAAGAAATCTATTTTTTGAAGGCCTGTTATCTCATTTAATCTTAAAACAATCCTTGTAAGATAAATCTTATTGCCATTCTTTAAGTGAGGAAATGGAAACTTTTTGAAGTTATCTGATACAGTTCAATTCATACAGCTATTAAGCAAATGTGAATTTTCTAATTCCAGTTCTAAGGTTCTTTTCTCTGTGTCAAGCAATCATCAGTTTGTCCTGTTTTCAAATGGAACCTCGAAGTGCATACCTTGTGAATCAGTGGTTAGAAAAGCTTAGAAAAGGACAAAATAAAATTTTACTATGTAATCCCATAGGCCAAGCTGGCAATTAAAGTATTATCAAATACTACTGGTTTCTGAGAAGTACTGAAATGTAATTTAATGGAATTATTTGCAATGGAATTATTAAAGATTTGAAGGATCAGGAAGAAAATATTTTAGAAGTCCTCAACACAAAATCTCATTTGATACAGTGGTTAGTTTTCCTGCTTTCTGGTAGCATTATTATCAGACTTAATACAAGTTGATTTTGCTTAATGAGTTCCATTCTTTCTTTCATTAAGAAGAAAATGGTAGCTTTATATGGACACGGTGTGTGCTCAGTCGTGTCTTCGCAACCCTATGGACTGAGCATACTTAAATCATAAAAAGTGACTCACATTTCCCTACGGAGAAGTGCCAGAGCTGATGGCACCGTTTAGTCAAGAAAGAACAAAGTAAAATTCTATTATTTAATAATTGCTCTTCTGTAGGGCCTCTGTAAACTCAATGTGTTTATCTTAAAAAAATGTCATCTCCTCCCTTCTGCCTTCAAGCTGCACATACCTGTAGCACAACTGCAAATCGGTGTATATCTCCTGTATCACAGGGCATGGTAATTTTTCTCAGAGAGTGGAAAATAAAATGAAATGTCTATCTATGACATATCCCATCACAAGAAGAATGATTACTTGAATATGATAAAATAGCTACAATTCATTCAAAATTTATAATTTGCCATACATTATACCTTTTAATCCTTACAAGACCCTAGGAAATAATTATTCCTTTCTTGTACAAGAGAAAACTTTTATTTCAGAGAAGTTAAACTTGTCCAAGGACAGATAGCAAAGTAGCAGAGCTGAGATTGCAAAGAAGTGATGACTAACTTTTCCACATCATTCTGCTTCCTCAAGGTGAAGATTCTAGTTTGGCCTTCTAATGAATACATCCTATTATTACAGTATGAAGCTGAAAAGTATGGGGTACCAAGCACCACATCATGACTTGACTAGTGTCTCAAAGACATGGATGTGTTAAAATTTTTATGACTTAGGATCGTGTATTTGACATTTATCATCTTTGAAATATTTTAATAGCATCACTTACTCAATTAAGTGAGTTAATTTCACTATACCGTTAAGTCTGTGAAAGTGTAGAAAAGTAGAAAAAAGTATAAGTCAGTGAAATTAAAAGATAAGACACATGAAACCGTGTAGATATATTAGTGGATATGAACAGAGAAGATATAGAAAGTTACAATTTCAGATCAATTAAAGGGAAGTGAATGAAAATAAACACTTCTACTAACCCTGCCATTATCTAAAAACCAGGTGCAGGTAACTCTAAGTTGAACTATTACTTCAGAAATGAGATGTCAATAGCTTTTAAATCTCAAACATCAGAAATTTAAGAAACTGGAGTCAAGAAATTTCTAGGAGCAGTTGAGGTGCTTACAAAGGTGGAAGGATTTTGAGACTTTGTGGCTATAAAGTATGTTATTTTCTTGATATTTATGACATCTCTTTGTACAAAGCAAAGTAAATACTAGGAAAATAGAAAATACTATATGAGATGTAGAACTTTTTTCTACAGCTATGAAAGTTAAAGCGTATGGGAAAAATGAAGACTCTAGAAGATCGTTCATATCACAAAACCAAATGTCATATGGGGTACACCAAGATTAAATCACATGTAAGTGGTTATTAAGGATAAACCAACAAAAATATTTTAAAAATTCACATGATTATAATATAAAAGCTTAAAGGCCAAAGTTTCTGTCTATGGTGAAATGAATGATACACATGATCTGTGTTACAAGCTAAAAACACAAAAGTTAGCGAAAGCCAAGAATATAAGGGTTTGTGTACTTAATTTTATGTTATTTATATTTTTCTTTTATCCTTATTAAATATACATTAAGTGACTATTAAAAAGTAAAATCTTCTGGGAAAAGGAATAAGATCCAACATATATGGAGCAATATAGGGAACAACGTATTTATCATGCATATTATATTAAAGAGTAATAAACAAAAGTACTCTTCTTAGTCTAATCAAGTTTCTCAGATTGCCCAAATTAGGAAAAAACTTCTTCAAAGGACTCATATAAGAGAGAAATTCTAATGGGACTTTGTGCCTTCAAATACAAAAAAAAGTGTCACTTATTTTCAGATGTAAACATTCAGTGTGTATAGAGCCTGGGGCAATAAGCCTATTAGCCTCCTAAGAAAATATAAACTTGATCACTTTACTTACTTTAGAATTGATAAAAAAAAAAAAAAAAAAGCATTTTTTTGGTTTCCTTTGGCTTTCAAGGATTTACTCCTAAGGAATTTTGTTTAAAATGCTTAAAATATAATTTTGTATTTGAACCTGGGACAGGAAGATTCAGAATTCTAATAGGTTTAAAAACTAATATCCTATGATTTGAAGGAAATTAGTTGTCTACAAATATGTGTATCTTGCATGTTCATCATGTACTGTGTTCTAGAAGGATATTGTGATTTCTTACAGCCCCCCAAAAATGAAAGACACTAGTAAACTTTCACTTATTCTATCATTAAAAAATACTTATTGAACACTTCTGTGTGCTAGATATACAATAAGACTTGATCCTTAAGTGATTTAAATTCTAGAAAATGAGTAAAGAATTCTACACACAGATGCACCCAAATGCTAGTTCTGTTATGTAAGATACTCTAAGACAGGGAATTAAAACTTGTTTGACAACTATCATAAAGATATGTATACTGATAGAGAAACTATGGCTTTGTTTGACTAAAATTGTGTTCCTATTCTTTTAGGTAGGGATACCGTAATAAAGTGGTAATCACTGCTTTTGAAGAAACGGCAACTCTAAATTTTTTAAAGAAGGAATCTAGAGGTGGTACTTTGGTTGGAAGAGGGACTTCCCTTGGATCTGTGTTTACATAGAAACGACACTGTTTTCTTTTCTTAGTAGTGCACTGTCTACTTTTTATTTAGATGTTAATGCATAAAAATAGCAAAGATATCTAGTGATGTTTTTATGCTCAGGATTTATAAGATGGATAATACCTCAAACTTATATCAAAGAATAGGATGGACTAATGGAAGTAGTGATAGAGACCAGGGTTAAGATGCTGCTACTCCTAGAGAAGGTAGATGCAGAATTATAATCTGAGAATAAGTCTAGTGAAAAATCTTTATGGTTCTGACTTTAAAAAAAGTAAGATCTACATATTCAGTGTAACGACATTTTGAAATTTAAGGTTTACATTTATCCTAGAACAAGAATCAGAAACTTTTCTATAAAAGACCAAATATTATGTATGTTAGGCTTGGGATCATACAATTTCTGTCACCATGCTTTAAGTCTGCTGCTGGAGTACAAAAGCAGTCATAGACAACAAGTAAGTGAATGAGTCTGGTGTGTTCCGAATAAAACTTTATATACAAAAAAGACAGTGGTCAGGATTTGGCTGACAAGCTTTAATTGCCCTTTCCTTTTCTAGAATTTTATTTGGAATACTTTAGTTTGATTAAATCAATCTGCCATACGCAATTCTGCTTTATTAGTCATTTATTCTTAAAAAAATCACTAAACACAAATGTGTTTTCAAGTCAGAAAACATATTCAGATTGCTATCAGGTATTGATTTTGTGTATTATGTGTGAATGTAGTGAATTAATTTGCATTTATATAGAGCACATGTACATCCAAAGTAACCTACTGAGATTTATAGTTTGTTTTCCTTAACAGATACTTAAAGAATCTTAAAAGGAAATATTTTCTAAGAACAATGTAAAATGTTCTTTATATGTACATGTTCACTAGAAACATTTTTCTGAACATTATGCATTGTTTTTTGAAGTCCTGTTTTAAGGGTCAAAGAATTTCCACATATTAAGTTTTCATGAGTTTTTGTTTCATTACTTTGGAAAAAATTCCAAGGGAATGTCATTAAACCTGTATTCCCCATTAGAATGAGATTTTTTTCATTTTCACTCTATCTTCTGTTTCTGAAACATCTTTTCTTTTTTCATCAGTTCAACATAGCAGCCTAATGAAGAGTATCACAGCATTTTTGCTCATAAATATTTACAGAACCATTAATGCTCTTTTTTGGTTTCTTCTTTTTTTTTTTACTATAGGAAAAATAAGTGAAATCTGGATTTTATTCCAACGATAAATACAGCCAGCTTTGTGTTTTATAGAAAACTGTGTAAGACTATAACCTTTCATTTCTTCAGTTCCAGATACCAAGATAGTTGCTGGGAAATAGAGCTCAGTTTCAGGGGGAGGGTTCTAATTAATGGGTTTTGGAAAAACTGTATGACAAAATCTATATTTTTCTGGTATAGTCACTAAAATCAGGAAAGACCTAGATAATGCAAGCTTCTCCAGAAATACCAGGGGGACAGAACACAGCAGATTATAAGGGGGGGCAGGGCAGGCAGGAATCAGTGTATAAAAGACCTAAGAATGTAGGCTGTAAGAATTTCTCACCCTGACTTTAAAAACCTCCCACAATGTATACCTCACTTAACTTTATTTCTCACACTTCCCAACTTACTAGGCCAAACCGGAACATTCAACATACCTTAAATGTGACCCCCTTATTTATGGCATTGTTTCTATCACCTCTGAAGACCATCTCTTTCCTACTCCTATTGTCAGCCTAGCATCAACTTCTGAGACCCATCTTAAATCATCTGCTCAACCTTGAAGTCTTTCCTGCTTTTCCTACCCAATTAGATTCAATTGCTTCCTCTGTTAAGCCTTTATCTTCAGAATTGTGGTTTTCAGTTTATTGCTTCATACCATAATTATTTTTTACTTGAACTATCTCGACAGAAAACTGTCTCACACAACATTAAGTAAATGCCTTATATATTATATACTTTCAGTAAGTATATGTTATATATGATGAATTGAGATAAAGTAGGAAGAAGTAATTTTCTAATTTACTGATACTTGCTACTGTTTCCTAAAGGGACCTTAGTGTGCTTAAGCTAATTCAGAAAATATGACATATTCTTGTGAGATAGTCAGAATATGGAAGGACATTTCATTGGGAACAGCATGAACACAAAATATATGGAAGCATGAAGGATTGGGAGTGTTTTTAGAACTGTGTCATCGAACAAAAAGAATAAAATACTTAGGAATATATCCACCTAAAGAAACAAAAGACGTATATATATAAAACTATAAAACACTGATTAAAAAATCAAAGAGGACACAAATAGATGGAGAAATATACCAGGTTTATGGATCAGAAGAACCAATGTAGTGAAAATGACTATACTACCCAAAGCAATCTATAGATTCAATGCAATACCTATCAAGCTATCAACGGTATTTTTCACAGAACTAGAACAAATAATTTCACAATTTGTATGGAAATACAAAAAACCTCGAATAGCCAAAGCAATCTTGAGAAAGAAGAATGGAACTGGAGGAATCAACCTGCCTGACTTCAGACTCTACTACAAAGCCACAGTCATCAAGACAGTATGGTACTGACACAAAGACAGAAATATAGATCAATGGAACAAAATAGAAAGCCCAGAGATAAATCCACATACCTATGGACACCTTTATCTTTGACAAAGGAGGCAAGAATACACAATGGAGAAAAGACAATCTCTTTAACAAGTGGTGCTGGGAAGACTGGTCAACCACTTAAGAATGAAACTAGAACACTTTCTAACACCGTACACAAAAATAAACTCAAAATGGATTAAAGATCTAAATGTAAGACCAGAAAGTATAAAACTCCTAGAGGAAAACATAGGCAAAACACTCTCTGACATAAATCACAGCAGGATCCTCTGTGACCCACCTCCCAGAGTAATGGAAATAAAAGCAAAAATGAACAAATGGGGACCTAATTAAACTTAAAAGCTTTTGCACAACAAAGGAAACTATAAGTAAGGTGAAAAGACAGCCTTCAGAATGGGAGAAAATAATAGCAAATGAAGCAACTGACAAAGAATTAATCTCAATAATATACAAGCAACTCCTGCAGCTCAATTCCAGAAAAATAAATGACCCAATCAAAAAATGGGCCAAAGAACTAAACAGACATTTCTCCAAAGAAGACATACAGATGGCTAACAAACACATGAAAAGATGCTCAACATCACTCATCATCAGAGAAATGGAAATCAAAACCACAGTGAGGTACCATCTCATGCCAGTCAGAATAGCTGCTATCCAAAAGTCTACAAACAGTAAATGCTGGAGAGGGTGTATAGAAAAGGGAACCCTCTTACACTGTTGGTGGGAATGCAAACTAGTACAGCCACTATGGAGAACAGTGTGGAGATTCCTTAAAAAACTGGAAATAGAACTGCCATATGACCCAGCAATCCCACTGCTGAGCATACACACTGAGGAAACCAGAATTGAAAGAGACACGTGTACCCCAATGTTCATCACAGCACTGTTTATAATAACCAGGACATGGAAGCAACCTAGATGCCCATCAGCAGACAAATGGATAAGAAAGCCATGGTACATATACACAATGGAATATTACTCGGCCATTAAAAAGAATACATTTGAATCAGTTGTAATGAGGTGGATGAAACTGGAGCCTATTACATAGAGTGAAGTAAGCCAGAAAGGAAAATACTGATACAGTATACTAATGCATATATATGGAATTTAGAAAGATGATAATGATAATCCTGTACGCGAAGCAACAAAAGAGACACAGATGTATAGGACAGTCTTTTGGGCTCTGTGGGAGAAGGTGAGGGTGGGATGATTTGGTAGAATAGCATTGAAACATGTATATTATCATATGTGAAACGGATTGTCAGTCCAGTTTCGATGCATGAGAAAGTGTGCTCGGGGCTGGTGCACTGGGATGACCCAGAGGTATGAGATGGGGAGGGAGGTGAGCGGGGTTCAGGATGAGAAACACATGTACACCCATGGCAGATTCACGTCAGTGTATGGCAAAACCACTACAGTATTGTAAAGTAATTAGCCTCCAATTAAAATAAATAAATTTATTTAGAAAAAAAAGAACTGTATCATAAGCAGTTCAGAACGGCTAGAGGGAGGTTAAGCACAGTATGTCACAGCTCATCTGGCTCTTGTTACTTCCTATAATGTCCTTCCTATCTTTTCTGGATTACAAATACTACCTACTCTTCTGTCACAAGTCAGCCCAAGTATCACTTCCTTTAAACCTGATCTTGGATTCCTTCTTTCTCATTTGTAAAACTTAAGTGAGATATCTTTTTATGTTTATTGTCAGGGTTGGAAAATAACTTCCCAAGATGAAGTATGCTCACAGGAGGTGTTTAATAAATGGCAAAGGTTGTATTAGTTGTTGTTATTGTTGTATAAACAGAAGGATAACAAGGAAGTTCTGTTTTTAAAAATAAAGTAAGATCTATGAGAAGTCACGGTGTTTACTTTCTAGAGCTGTTGTCAGTAAATAGTTTCTTTCGTCATACTGAAGCTCCAGATTGCTAGACATACCCTCCTCACTATGAAATAAAAATACTCCAGTTTTTTTTTATTATTATTATTGCATCTTTCTCACCTGTTCAAAAGATTTAAAATACCTAGAGTTTTTCCTCTTCTTTTTTTAAATTTTAGTTGGAGGAAAATTGTTTTACAATAGTGTGTTGGTTTCTGCCATATATCAACATGAATCAACCATAGGTATACATATGTCCCCTCACTCCTGCTTCCTCCTCCTCTTTATATTTAAGTTATAGAATTTTAGAACTGTAAAGTGTGCAAGACATTATCTAGTTTATCCCATTTGTTTTTTAGAATTGGAAGAATGAGACACAATCTGGTCACATGACTTGCTTCAGAATTGAAGATCTAATCTGGAACTCAAGTCTTTATACATTAGTACATGGAAATATTAATATCATCATGTTATTTTTCTCACTTTTAGATGTAGACGCTGATGGGAGGCATTAGACAATAGATTTTCTGACTCTAGTTTTATCTTCAGATAGAGTCTACAAAAAACTCAATCCCTATGGGGTCTGCATGGAAAAAAAAAAACAACAGCAGAACTTATTTAATGCTTTGTGTTTGGAAAAAAAAAGAAAAGGTGCTATGATTATAAGCACATATTCTTTTCTGTGAATGATCCTAGTGAATTTCACTCTAAAACTCTAGTTATTAGAGTTTTAGGAAGAGCTAGCAATTCAAGTGTTGTGCCACACAGTATCATAGTAGGAGAATTCCTCTTATTTCTTATCCAAGTTACATTTTTTAAGAAAAACTAATAATCTGTGATGATAGTCACTTTATCACCTTTGATTTATTGCCAAGAGACTCATTCAAAAGAGCGGAATACGTGAACGACATTGCCAGGCGATTTAGTTCAGGAAGGACAGAACCAGTTGCCTTTCTGTTCTCAAGATTCCTATAACATAAGCATGAGTAAAAGCATCTGTTAAGTAGACATTCCAGGCATATTCTTTTAATCATTGCCAGACCTTCTCTAGGCAAAACTTCATTCTGAACTTTTATTTCATGACTACATGTATGATCCAAGGGAATACAAGTCAAATAGTTGTCAGGGAAATTTCAGAGACTGAAATCCCTATTTGGATCCTGAGCAGACCAGTTCTATCTTTTAGGAAACTTGTATATCCAAATGTCAAGAGTCTGAAGTAGAGGAACTGTGATACCAAAATAAATTGTTGTCCAATCAGGAGCCTCTTAAATAATGAAGTGCTTATCCTATATTCCACACTTAACTGAGTATGTAAAATATTCCACATTACTCATCAGTGTCTGGCATATATTATATCCTCAAATAATGTTGACTAAATGAATTTATTTTATGACACTTCTATACTTTTTGAAGTGTGAATGAATGCAGCCTTTCATTGATGAGCTCTAGTACTTTTCTAGTAGCATCTTTAGGATTTTCTGTATAAGGAATTATGTCAGCTGCAAACAGTGAAAGTTTTACTTCTTCTTTTCCAATTTGATTTCTTTTATTTCTTTTTCTTCTGACTGCCCTGGATAGGACTTCCAAAGCTATGTTGACTAAAAGTGATGAGAGTGAACATCCTTGTCTTATTCCTGATCTTAAAAGAAATACTTTCAACTTTTCACCATTGAGTGTGATGATAGCTGTGAGTTTGTCATGTATGGCCTTTATTATGTTAAGGCCCACTTTCTGGAGGATTTTTATCATAAATTGTTGAATTTTTGTCAGAAAGCTCTTTCTGCATCTATTGAGATGATTACATAGTTTTTATTCTTCAAATTGTTAATATGGTGTATCACACTGGTTGATTTGTAGATATTGAAAAATCCTGGCATCCTTGGGATAAATCCCACTTAATCATTATGTCTGATCCTTTTAATGTATTGTTGGATTCAGCTGTTAGTGTTTTGTTGAGGATTTTTGTGTCTATGTTCATGAGTGATGTTGGCCTGTAATTTTTGTGTGTGTGTGGTATCTTTGTCTGATTTTGGATTTAGGGTGATGGTGACCTCATAGTATGAGTTTGGAGTGTTCCCTCCTCTGCAATTTCTGGGATAGTATCAGAAGGATAGGTGTTAACTCTTCTCTAAATGTTTGATAGAATTCGCCTGTGAAGCCACCTTGTCCTGGACTTGTTTGTTGGAAGTTTTTAAATTTCAGTTTCAATTTCACTACTTGTGATTGGTCTGTTCATATTTTCTATTTCTTTCTGATCCAGTGTTGGAAGATCATATGTAAGAATCAGTCCATTTCTTCTAGGTCATCCATTTTATTGTCATACAGTCATAAAGTTGCTTGTAGTAGTTTCTTATGATCCTTTGTGTTTTCTATGGTGTTTGTTGTAACTTCTCCTTTTACATTTTTAATTTTATTGATTTGGGTCCTCTCTCTGTTATTCTGGATGAGTCTGGCTAAAGATTTAACAATTTTGTTCATCTTTTCCAAGAAATAGCTTTTAGTTTCAGTGATCTACTGTTTCCTTTGTCTCTGTTTCATTTATTTCTGTTCTGATCTTTATGATTTCTTTCCTTCTGCTAACTTTGGATTTTATTTTTTCTTCTTTCTCTAGTTGCTTTAGCTGTAAAGTTAGGTGGTTTGAGGTTTTCTTTTTTGCTTCCTGAGATAAGCTTGCATTGCTATAAAATTCCTTCTTAGAACTGCTTTTGCTGCATCTCTTAGGTTCTGGATCATCATGGTTTCATTTTCATTTGTCTCTATGTATTTATTTACTGTTTGTTTCGTAACATATTGCTTAGCCTCCACATTTTTTTTTTTTTAGTTTGTTTTTTTTCTTGTGGTTGTTTTCTAATCTCATAGCATTGTGGTTGGAAAAGATGTTTGATATGATTTCAGTTTTCATAAATTTACCAAGGCTTATTTTGTGGCTCAGCATAGGATCTATCCTGGAGAATGTTCCATGTGAACTTGAGAAGAAATGTATTCTGCTGCTTTTGGATGAAATATTCTATAAATATCAATTAAGTTAATCTGATCTAATATGTCATTTAAGATCTATGTTTCCTTATTGATTTTCTATCTGAATGACCTGTCCATTGATGTAAGTGGGGTATGGAAGTCCACTATTATTATGTTTCTGTTAATTTCTCCTTTTATGACTGTTATCATTTACCTTATATTTTGAGATGCTCCTATGTTGAGTGCTTATACATTTACAATTGTTATATCTTTTTGGATTGATCCTTTGATTGTTATATAGTGTCCTTCTCTGTCTTTGTAATAATCTTTATTTTAAAGTCTATTTTGTCGGATATGAGTATTGCTGCTCCAGCTTTCTTTTTATTTCCATTTGCATGGAACACCTATTCCCACACCCACACTTACAGTTTGTATGTGTCCCTACATCTAACGTGGGTCTCTTTGAGATAATATCTATATGGGTCTTGTTTTTGTATTCATTCAGTTAGTCTGTGTCTTTTGGTTGGAGCATTTAATCTATTTACATTGAAGGTAATTACCCAATATATATGTTCTTATTGCCACTTTAATTGTTTTAGATTTGTTTTTGTAGGTCCTTTTGCTTCCCTTCCTCTTTTATTCTCTTGTGATTTGATGACTATCTATAGTGTTGTGCTTGGATTGCTTTTTCTATTTAGTGTTTTTATATATTGTAGATTTTTGGTTTTCTATTACCTTGAGGTTTTAATATAGCCATCTATATATAAATATATAAAAGATTGTTTTAAGTTTCTGGCCTCTTAATTTCAAATGCATTTCCAGTATTCTGCATTTGTACTCTCCTCTTCTTATGATTGCTGGGTTTAATATCATATTGCATATGGATGATTTCCCACCTTTACTTTATGTTTGCCTTTCCTGGTGAGCTTTCCCATTCATAATTTTCTTGTTTCTGCTGCTGCTGCTGCTGCTAAGTCACTTCAATCGTGTCCAACTTCTTATTTCTAGTTGTGGGCTTTTCTTGTCTACCTAGAAAATTTCCTTAGCATTTGCTGTACAACTGGTTTTGTGGTGCTAAATTCTCTTAATTTTTGCTTGTCTGTTAACCTTTGATTTCTATGTCAAATCTGAATGAGAGCCTTGCTGGGTAGGATATTTCTTGGTTGTAGATTTTTCCTTCCATCACTTTAAACATATGATCACTCCATTCTGGCCTACAGAATTTCTACTGAAAAATCAGCTGATAACCTTGTAGGGATTCCATTGTATGTTATTTTTTGCTTTTCCCTTGTTACTTTTAATATTTTTTCTTTGTTTTTAATTTTTGTCAATTTGATTAAAATGTGCCTCAGCTTGTTCCTCCTTGGGTTTATCATGTATAGGACTCTCTGTGCTTCTTGGACTTGGGTGGCTGTTTCCATTCCCATTGTTGTTGTTTACTCACAAAGTTGTGTCCAACTCTTTGCAATGCCATGAACTGCAGCATGCCAGGCTTCCCTGTCCTTCATTATCTCCCAGAGTTTGCTCAAGCTCATGTCCATTGAGTTGGTGACACCATCCAACCATCTCATCCTCTCTCACCACCTCCCCCTGCCCTCAATCTTTCCCAGCATCAGGGTCTTTTCCAATAATCCAGCTGTTTGCATCAGGTGGCCAAAGTATTGGAACTTCAGCTTCAGCATTAGTCCTTCCATGAATATTCAGGGTTGATTTCCTTTAGGATTGACTGGTTTGATATCCCTGCTGTCCAAAGGAGTCTCAAGAGTCTTCTCCAGCATCACAGTTCAAAGGCATCAATTCTTTGGTGCTCAGCCTTCTTTATGGTCCAACTGTTACTTCTGTACATGACTACTGGAAAAACCATAGCTTTGACTCTTATGTACCTTTGTCATCAAAGTGATGTCTCTGCTTTTTAATGCTCTGTCTGGTTTGTTATAGCTTTTCTTCCAAGGAGCTAGTGTCTTTTAATTTCATGGCTGCAGTTACCATCCACAATCATTTTTGGAGCCCAGTAAAATAAAATCTGTTACTGTTTCCACTTTTTCCCTATCTGTTGCCATGAACTGATGGCACCAAATGCCTTGATCTTAGTTTTTTGAATGTGAAGTTTTAAGCCAGCTTTTTCACTCTCCTCTTCAACCCTCATCAAAAGGTTCTTTAGTTCCTCTTTGCTTTCTGCCATTAGAGTGGTATCATCTGTGTATTTGAGGTTGTTGATATTTCTCCCAGTAATCTTGATCCAGCTTGTGAGTCATTCAGCGCAGTATTTCACAGAGTAATAAGTTAAATAAGCAGATTAGTTTTCAGCTATTATCTCCTCAAATATTTTCTCAAACCCTTTTTCACTTTTCATTCTGGGAACCCTGTAATGTGACTGTTGATGCATTTAATATCATTCCAGAAGTCCCTTAGACTGTCCTTATTCCTTTTCATTATTTTTTCTCTATTTTGTTTCTTGGCAGTGATTTCCATGATTCTGGCTTCCAGTTCACTTCTTCTGCCTCAGTTATTCTGCTATTGATTCTTCCTAGTGTATTTTTCATTTCAGTTATTACATTGTTCAGCTCTGTTTTTTCATTTTTTAAGTCTTCTAGCTCTTTGGTAAACATTTCTTGTATCTTCTCAGTCTGTGCAGTCATTCTTTTTTTTTTTTTTTTAGATCTTGCGTCATCTTTACTATCATTAAACTGAATTCTTTTTCAGATACATTGCCTATCTCCACTTCCCTTAGTTGTTGTTCTGGTTTTTTTATCCTGTTCCTGTAGGTGGAGTGTATTTCTCTGCCATCTCATTTTGTTTAACTTTCTCTGTTTGTGCTCTCCATTCTACAGGCTGTGGGATTATAGTTCCTCTTGCTTCTGTTGTCTGTCTCCTGGTGGGTGAGGTTGGTCTTGGGGCTTGTAGGCTTCCTGGTGGGAGAGATGGGTACCTACTCACTGGTGGGTAGAGCTGTATTAGAGCTGGATCCTATCCCTCTAGTGCGCAGGGCTGTGTCAAGGGGTGTATTTATAGGTGGCTGTGGGATCAGGAATACTTAAAGCAGCCTGTCTGCTGATGGGTGGGCCTGTGTTCCTATCCTTTTTGTTGTTTGTACTAAGATATCCCAGCACTGGAGCCTGCAGGCTGTTGAGTGGGGCCAGTCTCTGCCAAAATGTTTATCCCAGGATGTTGGTCCTTTAATGGACCGGAACCTGGTGGTCCAGAGTCAACGATAAGAAAGTAAGAGAGAGAAAGAGGCTGATAGCACTTGTTGATCCTTTAATGGACCGGAACCTGGTGGTTCCGAGAGTAAGAGAGAGAAAGAGGCTGACATCCCCTGGTTTACGCGGAAAGCCCATAGAGCCCTGTTCTTAGGGCTCGCGCTGCTGCACGTAGCCACCAGGCGCCCTCTCGAGTGGGTGAGGGCACAGTGCGCCTTCTCCAGAGGGTCTTAGAAGCCCGGGCAATAAAGTGAGCTCAGCGGGCCTCCGTGCTCCAAGGAATTAGCCAGAAATAGAGAAATAGAGAGAGAAGGACAGAAAGAATAGAAAGAAAGAAAGAAAGACACGGGGACCAAAGCTCTAATGGAGCAAAGGTGTTTTCATCACCATGGCTTGGGCATATATACTGTAGTTATTCTCAGCAAAGATAAAGATTAAAATTCCAGACTTACAAAACATAAGACGATCCCTATCAAAGAGAGAGAGTTGCAAACAATCACCTTTTACCGTATGGCTCATAAAAAGGAAGAGGGTACTTAGCACTGTAATGAAAAATGCCTGGATTCCTCAGCCCCTGGAAAGGCGTGCCTCTCCTCTTAATTCCTGAATATTCAGGAATCAATAAGGGCCAGAGGGTTCCTGACAGATCCAAAACAGCACACAGGAAGCCTCTTGTTAAATGCTTCCTGACACCAGGAGAGCTAATACTAGTGAGTATTTCCTGAACCCTCCACCACCAGTGTCCTTGTCCCTACAGTAAGTCAAAGCCACCCCCTGCCTCCCCAGGGTTCTGTGGAGTCACTGCTTTGCTTTGGGTCCCAGTGCCCATGAAATCTTGTGTGCACCCTCCAGGAGTGGAGTTTCTGTTTCCCCTAGTGCCTGCAGGAAAGCCCCACTAGCCTTCAAAACCAGATGCCCTAGGAACTCCTTTTCCCTTTGGCAAACCCCCAGACTGGAGAGCCTGACGTGGGGCCTAGATCTCTGAGTCCTGTGGTAGAAGCTCTGTGATATAATTATTTTTCAGTTTGTATTGGTCACCTACCCAGGGTGTATGGTATTTGATTTTATCACGAATGCACCCCTTCCTACCATTTCATTGTGGTTTCTACTTTGTCTTTGAATGTAAAGTATCTTTTTTTGATAGGCCTCAGTCTTTTTTGTTGATGGTTATTTAACAGTTATTTGTGATTTTGACATTTTTGTGAGAGAAACTGAGCTCAAGTCCTACTCTTCTGTCTTATCCTTGTCTCGTGGCCCTTTCTGATATTCCTGGAGCACCTGGCTCCCCCCTACTCAGTAAAGCTGCTTATCCTGTGAAAGCTCATGCTGGGCCTGAGAGTAAACCACAGATCAAGATCTCAAAAGATAGATCTCAGTTTCTACTGCCACTGCTGTATCTAATTTATTTACTCTTTCATTCCAGATATATATATACTTTTTTGACTTTTTTTTCCATTTATTTTTATTAGTTGGAGGCTAATTACTTTATATATTATCTTATGTATTCCAGGCAGTATGTTAGACATAAGGGGTTCAGTATCAGACAGGACATCATCTTGGCTTTATAGAGTGTACAGACTGATAAACTTAAAGTCACATCTTCCTAAATCGTGAAAGATAAGGATTATTCCAAGTCACAAGAAGTATATCCTTAGCTTGCAGATTTTGTTTGAAAATAGGAGTAAAGTGGCCCAGAGATTACCTATTTGGAAATAGTGAGGTTCGTACAAATAAATAAAAAGTGTTTGTTCATTCTTCTCAAGTCATAAAATTACCCCCAAATGAAAAGGCTGAAGAACTATTATGGATGATAAATAATTAGACAATATCCTCCTTTTGACAGTATACTTTCTTTTTGAAACATTTGTTTTAAACTTTTTATTTTGAATTGGAGTATAGCCAATTAACAATGTTGCCATAGTTTCAGGTGGACAGCAAAGGGACTCATCCATACATATACATGTATCCATTCTCCCTCAAATCCTCCTCTCATCCAGACTGCCACATAACAATGAGCAGAGTTCCATGTGCTATACAATAGGTCTTTGTTGGTTACTCATTTTAAATATAGCTGTGTCAGTACATTTCATTTTTATATATAGGACATTTCTGTAAGTTTCCTTTTTTTCATCTTCTTTCTAAATGCTATTGATCTTAGCCTTTTCTTTTTCTTAACGTATTTACTTTCTTGGTGACTCATTTACTCTCTAGGTCTTTACTATTTGCTGATGATTCACAAATATCTTTCACACAATATTATATTAAGTATTCCCACCAAAGTGTTTCATATATGCTTCATATTTCTTATATCTAAAAAGGAAGTCCTCTTTCTTATCCAAACATGTTATATACCCTTTCTTTCCACTTTTCTACATCTTCCCTTTTTCTGTCTCAACTGACAAGAGCCTGTCTTGTTCTCTCCTTGGACAAAAGTATGAGAAGTTGAGATAAAGAAATAATTGCTTATAATAAAAACACACTTTTCCATGTAGTGTTTGAAGTGATTTCTTCATGTCTAATGGATCTTCTGTTTCTCCTGTCCTCCAAGTTTGTACTAGATTGAACCGTGAAAGCATACCATTTTTAAGGTTAAAATGTAGTAGTAGTCAAATATCAGCAATTAAATATGGCACAACCAATCACTACTTTTATTGTGGTAAGATGACTACTAAAATTCTCTTAAACAGAGAATATACACAATAGTCTCAGTGTAAACACTGAAGTTAATGAGTTTCTAAGATAAAATAGAACTAAATAATAGGGAATTAGCCTTGTATATTGTATTTTCAAGTGAATTTGAAGAGTTTGGGGGTCTGAAATTCTTTATCCTTGTAAGTATGATCGTTTTTTACATTGAATAGAAATTTTGAAACAATACAAAATAGTTCCACAGTTAAGGCACAATGATTTTTTTTTTAAAGATAATTGTCAAATCTAAGAACTTCATATAAAATTTTTTTTAACATTTTGGCTTTAACTAGGATATATCCTAACTTTATTTTTAGTAGGATGTGGTTACTTTAAAAAAAATTCAACTTAAGTATTTTAGAATTTTACTGACTTTTGGAGGAAAAAATAGTATTTCTTTTCAATTGTAGCAATTTATTTATTATACATAAGGCCTTTTGGCTTTCTGAGTTTCCACTTTAGCTAACAAAATCTTTAAATAGATTATTACATATCCCATTTTGCAAAAAGTGAAATGTTTTCAATTATTATAGAGTTATCTAGCTCTTGACACATAGCATGTCATGTTCTGGCTGTAAGCTTTGTTATTTATTTATTTATTTTTTTAATATGTGTTAGAGGTGGAATCAGTGTTTTGAAACATTTTTAATGAAAATTCTTTATCTAAAAGGTATAAATTGCTGATAATTCTTTTAAGTTGAGGCTATGGGTTCAACAACTACTTTTCATTTCCCTTATATACCCAACAGAAATGGTTTGGATTTTGTGGGCTGTACAATCTCTGTCCCAACCATTCAGTTCTGCCTTCATAGGATGAAAGCAGTCATAGACAATAGGTAAATAAATGGTCATGGCTGTGTTCCAACAAAACTTTATTTACAAAAACAGGCAGCCAGCTCTCAGGGTCATGGTTTGCTGACTCCTACTTTATCTGATGCTTTATAGTGATTTATCTTATGGCAACTTTTGTTACTGACTTTATATTTTAGTTATTAATTGACTAATATAGTGTCTTATACATGATACATAACCATAACTAATGAAAGAGGAATGAAATTTTATGCATTTCATCTTTGGGAAAATGTACATCATTACAAAACTACTTAGAATATTTCTACTGAAGTGTCTAACTTAATAGATGTGAAAAACTGGAGAAAACTATTAGAAGGAATCAAGTCTTGATAAAAGACTTTTTATGATAAATCAAATCAAGAATAAAATTGAGTCATTGTGATAGTTTTAAAATACGTCCACAAATTCTTTGATGTTCCTCTTTTCTAAAAGACAATCTTATTTCACTCTCTGAGTGTGTAGTAGACTTAGTCACTCACTTCTAATGAATAGGCTACAGCAGAAGCAGCAGTGTGTAACTAGGTCATAAAAGACACTGCAGCTTCTTCCTTGCTCACTCTCTCTCTTAGATTATTCTTTCTCTTGGATTAGTCTCTCTTTTGAATTATTCACTCTGACTGCTACGTAATCAAACTGTACAGAGGCCTACATAGCAAGAAACTGAGGCCTCCAGCTAATAGCCTTCTTGGAAATGAATTCCCTATTCTCAGTCACGTCTTCAGATGACTACAGCCCATGTCAAATCTTAACCGCAACCACATGAAAAACTCTAAGCCAAAATCACTGAAGCTAAGCTACTCTGAAATCTTGACTGATGGAAACTGTGAGATAATAAGTGTCTGCTGTTTTAAAGCCACTGACTTTGGGGTAACTTGCTCTGCAACAAGACATAGCTAGTACAATTGTATGAATGATTTCAATGTTTGTTTTGAAATGAAGTAAAATGAATTGAAAGGAACAGAAAAGGAAACCATCCATATTTTCACTCTGAGTGTCCACAGATTAAAAATATGAATAAATTGTGTACATTTTCACATACTCATAATTTTCATTTGAGCACTTTAAAAATGATTGTATAATTTTCTGTCCTTGGCTCTCATTGGCATATGTAGCGCTTAAGGTTTCATGGGTTAAAATTAGAGCAAGTCATGGCAGCTTAATCTGTCCTTTTAAACAGTGCTTTCTGCAATAAAGAAGAGAAGGTTATAGGGAACCTTTACTTAACACATGTCTCTGCTTTGAGTTTTGTAACTCACAAAGCATTCACAGGGCAAGGAAGCTATCTAGAGATAACTTCTGGGACCTTATCTAGAGATAACTCAGACCTTGAGAGCCTATAAAACCTGCTAATATCTTCTCTCTGATACAAATGTGTTGGAATAAGCCATAATATTAGCCTGTTTTGTTTTGGTTTTTAACTCATCCTGTGAAATACAGCAAAAAATAGGTTTTGAATATAATTTCCTTCTATTCAGAAGAGTATTTTTGTATTGTAGATGAGTTTCTTTTATTTGGCAGATAAAACAAAACTTCGATTCTAAATAAAATAATTTTATTTTTAAACTATGTCCTCATGCAGTTATTGTGCCTCCTCCTTTTTGTTGTCACACTTATTAAAATTATAAACTATCAAACTTTTTCCCACTTTTGCTTTGGCAAAATTATATTCAAACACACAAGATACTTAAATTGTTCTTAAAGATCACCACCAGCCTTCTAATTGCCAAACCCTATGATTATATTCATCCTTTTCAACCCTTCCCACATAATACCAATTTCTCTCTATCTAAAACTTTTCCCTTCTTGAATGTTTTTTTGCACATTCCTGGTTCCTCTCCTCTCTGACTCTTCCTTTTTTTCCCATCTCTTGCTTCCAAAGAATCTTTATTAAAATTCTCTCCTGTTTTTGTTCTATTACTGTATGTACTGCATCATTCTTATGATTTCAGGATTGATTTTTCTATGGACTCACAAATTAATATTTCAGAATAAACTCTCTAAGACCCATAATTGTCCCATGACTTAATTCATCTCTCCTCTGACACTGGCTTCTGCCCTGAGCTGCTGTTCCAAGTCATGATACCATTGTCATAAGAGTTATTACAGTTAACCTGTACTATTACAATAGCTTCTAACTCTTCACACCATTTTCTGTTTTTTTCCCATTTCCACACATTGAACATAATGTTGTTAAATTATTATCCTTTCTATCCTTTCAGTACAGATATGATTATATTCCTCCTTTACTCAAACCAACAATGATTCTTCTACAAACACAAATTCTTCTGCAAGCACCACAAATACAAATGTCTCACTTGGCAGTCAAAGCCCTCAATGGTACATCACCATATATCTGTTCAAGTCTCTTTCCTACACATATCCTGTGCTCCAGACAATCTGGATTTACTTTATCTTTGACAAATGTTTCATCATTTGCTACCTCCTACTTTCTGTTCAAATCATTCCCTCTGCTTTGAATATACTTTCACCATTTATCTTGTCAGCAGTTAGCCATACCTCAAATAGTGTGTTCTCTGTAAAGCTTTTCCTTATGTTCTCAACCAGATACACTATCCCCTGTCTTTGCATTATATAGATTGTATTTTTCTTCTCTTGACTTACAGAAAATATGCTTTTCTTTATCCAATTTACTAGATTATTCATTCTTATTAAATTTTACTCACTTTTATATCCTGTACCACTATTACATGAGTAAATAAATATGCATTCGATTTTCTTTTCTTCAGATCATTTTGTACTTACTGAATAAATTGACCACAATCAAAACCAGAGATTGGTTCAGTACACTCTATGCCATCTTTACTTACAGAATCATTTCTGTGAGACTACCTTTTGAATAAGCCAACTGAACTGAGTTACAAAGTTTTACAATTTTATGTCAACACATGTTAATTCACTATATTTTTAGAGGAATATTAACAGCTATAACAAATAAACCTAGTATTTTTGTAGTTTTAACTTGATAAGAAGTTGTTTTTGTTCATGTTAATAGTCCAGTGCAGGTATTACCAAGTAATTCTCCCATAAAAAGTGACTTAGAATCCCAGCTTCCTTTTTCCTTACAGTTCCACCACCACCGAGGGCCTTTAGTATGTGGGTTAGAAGAAAGTGAAGGAAAATCTCCTGTTTTTCAAACAAATAAATGCCAGAGTTCATCAGTTTTGAAACACACATTGCATCAGTCACATTGGGCTAAGTTTTGCTGCAGAAAGAAACAATCTCAAAATATCAATGGCTTACAACAAAAGCTTGCTTGTTACTTGCAGATTAAAATAACAGTGAGCTACCAGTCTATACATAGACATAAACCATCACCCTGAAGTTGTGTATGTAATTTCTATGTATTTTACATCAGTAACAAATTATGCTATTATTATAGGTGCTTTAAAATTTTGCATAAAATGTTTTCATAATGACATATCCATTTTTGGCTTCCCTGGTGGCTCAGTGGTAAAGAATCTGCCTGCCAGTGCAGGAGACACAGGTTCAATGACCGAATCAGGAAGATCCCCTGGAAAAGGAAATGGCAACCTACTTCAGTATTTTTGCCTGGGAAATCCCATAGAGAATGTTGGCAGGCTACAATCTTATCGGATGGCCAAAGAGTCGGACATGACTTAAAAACTAAACAACAAAACGACAACAAAATTCTTTTGAAAAGGATGTATGCTTTTTTTCTCACTCAACATTATTGTCTTAAAACGTTTATTTATATTGCTATATGTAGATCTATTTGGTCCATTAATTTTAATTGCTGTTGAGTTTTTCCAGTGTATGAATACATTTCAGTTTATCTATTTACAAACCAATAATTCAGATGATTCTACTTTTCTACTTAAATAATGCCACCATGGACACTTTCTGTGTATCTCCTAGTGCATGTATGTGTGAGTAGAAATCCAAGGGTCCAGTTAGAAATGAAAGTGCTAGGTTATGGATTAGATACATCTTCTGTTTCACTACATACTCTCCTATAACATACTGTACATACAGTTGCTCTCCAGAGTGATGTACCAGTGATATAAACTGGTTACATATAGTTCTGTCCCCATTTTATAGCCAAAACTTGAGTGTTACCAGATTTAATATGTTTGTATTAGACTTTTGGGGTCCTGAAATAGTCTAAGGAAACCTTTTTACATCTGTTCTCTAGCTAAGTTTCATTAAAGATTCCCTGTGGACACGAATATAATCCTAGGAGTTGTTTGTCTTTCCAATAAGAACTTATCTCTTCCAATTATGCCCTTTTGATGGATTGCATCTTCTAATACTGACATCAGGAGTGACAAACTCAAATACCCTGTTGGGATCAGGCAGGTAGTATAAATAGTGAGATGGTTAGGTATGAGACGAGCGATTGACAGGGACTATGGTGAACTGAAGAGTGCTCATCCAATATTTGTCTTTGAGAATACACTAGCCTAGCATACACTAAGCTAGTCATCTGAAGCCAGGCATCTTATAAATCTTTATATATGAAAACTTTTAATATAAGACCTCTAGATTGATAAATCTTAGCACCTTATTCAGCTTTTTAAAATTAGTATGTGTGAACTGTGGGCTAAGCAAAATATTTTTGTAGGTAATATTGCTCTGGTATGCATGGTTAATATTGGGATAAGCTAAATGGCCCCTACTCCATTCATTCATCTAAATTTGACTTGTTAGGAAAAGGAGTTTTTTTTTCCCCCCTTGAATTAACTAGTCTGTGTTTAGAAAAAGTGTTAGTCATTCAGTCGTGTCTAACTCTTTCAGACCCCACAAACTGTAGCCATCCAGGCTTCTCTGTCTGTGGGATTCTCCAAGCAAGAATACTGGAGTGGATTGCCATTCCCTTCTCCACAGGATCTTCCCGACCCAGGGATCGAACCTAGGTCTCCTGCATTGCAGGCAGACTCTTTACCATTTGAGCTACAGGGAAATCCTTAGGTTCTGCTGTTTTGGTTATTGTCTCACAAAAGAGTTCAATTTCATTGCTTCTGCTCAGATTTGATTAACTGACCATTGATCATTTATTGTTTCAGAGTGAAAGCCTTCACTCCCTTAAATTTAAAGAACCATAGAAATAAATTATTAAGTCCCTTTCATCTGGATATAACTACTAACATTAGCATGTTGTTTAAAAATATGAATTAGTATTATCCAATTGAAATATGATAAGTCACAACTGTAATTTAAAATTTTCCAGTAGCCACTTTTAAAAATGTAAAAAGTGAAATTGATTTTAGTAATATTTACTTCAACTAATATATCCAAAGCATTATCATTTTAATATGTAATCAATGTAAACAGTCATTAATTAGATATTTTGCATCCTTTTTGTAGTTCAGTTTGGTTCAGTCCCTCAGTCGGTCCTACTCTTTGCGACCCCATGAACCGCAGCATGCCAGGCCTCCCTATCCATCACCAACTGCCAGAGTCCACCCAAACCCATGTCCATTGAGTTGGTGATGCCATCCAACCATCTCATCCTCTGTCATCCCCTTCTCCTCCTGCCCTCGATCTTTCCCGGCATCAGGGTCTTTTCAAATGAGTCAGCTCTTCACATCAGGTGGCCAAAGTATTGGAGTTTCAGCTTCGCCATCAGTCCTTCCAGTGAACACCCAGGACTGATCTCCTTTAGGATGGACTGGTTGGATCTCCTTGCAGTCCAAGGGACTCTCAAGAATCTTCTCCAAAACCACAGTTCAAAAGCATCAATTCTTCTGTGCTCAGCTTTCTTTACATATATATGCGTGTGGATAAAATCATGCCCCTATATATTAAATTCAGTCAGCTTCAACACAGCAAACCATTTTTCATGATTCAGGTATCTTCTAATGCTTATATGTATTATTATATGATAATCTATTGAAGTAGTATCTTTGGTAGCTATTGAAAAAGACAATGTTTCATACATTTTAAAAAATTATTTATTTATTTATTTATTGGCTATTCTGGGTCTTTGTTGCTGTGCATGGGCTTTTCTCCAGTTGTGACTAGCAAGTGCTACTCTCTCGTTGTTGTGCAAGGGCTTCTCACTGTGGTCACTTTTCTTGCTGCTGAGCATTCTAGGGCATGCAGGCTTCAGTAGTTGTGGTTCCTGGGCTCTAGAGCGCGGGCTCCGTAGCTGTGGTGCTCAGGCTTGGTTGCTCCATGGTGTGAGGGCTCGTCTCAGGCCAGGGATTGAGCCCGTGTCTCCTGCATTGGCAGGAAGATTCTTTACCACTGACCCACCAGGGAAACCCATTTCATACATTTTTAAATAAGAGGAAGTAACTTCATAATTGAAGACAGTCAGGAGAAGGATTATACTCTTGTGAAACTTGTTTTATGTTACCATTTTTGCTTTCTACACTACTTGAAGCAGAATCCATAGAGACAGAATCCATAAAGCAGAATTCATAAAGATAGATGCACCATGAGCCTTGTTCACTCTGAAACAGTGTTACTGATTGCCTTCTTTCACTTCTGCCAAATTCATTCTTTACTCAAGCTATTTTCTCTGCCTAGGAAGCTCTTCCTCCTTTCTTCCCTTGGCTGGCTGGCCTCTTCTTATTCTTGAACTTTCAGCTTAAATATTAGGTCTCAGATTTACCCTGACCATCTTTTGTAAAATATGTCTTTTATTCTCCACCTCAGCATCACAGTTGTTTCCTTTGTGAACCTCTTATCATAATTTATAACTATTCACTTTTTAATTTAGTTTTTCTTATTTCTTCAGGACTTTTTGCCTCATCAGGGCAGGTCCTAGGTCTCCTTTGGTTACTACTGAAATCTCAGCAACTAGCATAGGGCAAGGCACAAAGTAGGCACCTGATATTTTTTGAGTGAGTTAATGAGTGAATTAATGTGTTATTCCCTCATGTACTGAGGAGCTTTCAAAGAAGGAAGCCACAGAAATGATTTCTTAAGCTAGTGTATCCACATCAAGTATCTGTAAAAACTGCAGGACATTTATTACATCCACTGAACTGTTAGTTCTACAAGGACAATAAGCTCCATGCCTCCCAGCACAGGGCCTGTCACAAATTAGACATTCATATATACTTGGTAATTGACTGAATAATTAATTCTGATTTGAAATCTTAGGCAAGACACCTATACTAAGAGGAATTTTTCTCTAAGATAAATTTAGAATTTAGAACAAGTTAGAAAGAAACATAGTGTTTACAGGAGATTTAAAACCAGGGTTCTATAATGACAATACAATATATATGTATTTTCTATTATACTCTTTCTTAAAAGGGACCTGTTGGTTTACCTGGAGAAGTTGGGGTGACTGGAAGCATTGGTGAAAAGGTAATTTCTTTCATTGTTTTGTTCAATAATAAGGATTCTAAGGTAAACTCAAAGGAGGGATATTCATATTATATTTTATGAAGTAGAAATCACTCATAACTTAAAATGCATTACCTATACTGAATCTCTTAAATATATTGAAATATAGCTAATAGTATATATGTTTCTAAATTTTAAAGAGCAGAGTGCTCTTTTGGTTATAATTATGTGCTTGGAAGGGAAAAGATGAAATAGATGGTCTAGGTATATGACTAGAAAATATTTAAATCTACTTTATGAGAACAAGTCCCTAAAGGAAACAGTTTTGAAAGTGAAGAATAAGTTATCACTTTGCCTGATCCAAGTTTCAGTCACAATCTCTTTATATCCTCTTGGAATCCACTATGAAGTTATTCATGGATCTTTTTGGCTGTTGTGATGGAAACTGTAATTTGCTTAAAAATTTCCTAGAAATCGTTATCTTGGGAGTGATTTTCCATACTTAGTTTCAAGTTTAAGAAAGTCTTCTTTGAAAAAAATCAGAAGTATATCTTTATTTGAAACCAACAAGGACATTTTCTTCAATTGTTTTTAATTGACTCATTATGAACTAGAAAATTTTGGACCTTTGACTGAAACCTGACTTGCTGAATGTAACATGGAAGCATGGTAATGCATGTCTAATGCAAGGCTACTCTTTGTGGATAATTAAGTAGAGCCAGGATTAGAAGTAAATAAGATAATGTTCCAGTTATTTCCATCTGAAATTACTAATTTAAGTTAAACAATATATTTAAAATTCATCCTTACCTCCCACCCACATCCAAACTGCTCTCTTCCCAATTTTCTCATTTCTATTGTTCTGCGTTATACCTCTCTGTTCTCCCAATGTTCCAGATAGAGTGAACCCATCTTTGCGTTTCCCTTTTCTTCCATTGTTGTTGTTCAGTCACTAAGTCATGTCTGACTCTGCGACCCCATGGACTTCAGCTCCTCTGTCCTCCACTATCTCCTTAAGTTTGCTCAAGTTCATGTCCCTTGAGTTATCTAATCAAATTCATGTCCCTTGCTTATCTAATCATCTCATTCTCTATGCCTAATCTTTTTAGCAGGTCTTAGAGTTTTTTCTTTACAGTTTATCCTTTCTAATAATCCATCTAGGCTACCCCCTCAGACATAGTCTTATTAGTTTATCTTTAATTTACTCTCTTCCCTGGTGGCTCAGATGGTAAAGCCTCTGCCTACCATGAGGAAGATCTGGGTTCAATCCCTGGATTGGAAAATCCCCTGGAGAAGGAAATGGCAACCCACTCCTGTACTCTTGCCTGGAAAATCCCATGGATGGAGGAGCCTGGTAGGTTACAGTCCATGGGGTTACAAAGAGTCAGACACAACTGAGCAACTTCACTTTCTTTCTTTTCAGTTTCCCTCTCCATCTTCTAATCCAGCCTATATATTACTAGTGGAACACTTTTTTTGATGGGTCAGAATAAAGCATTTTGAAAAGGCTTCATTAACTCCCTATGTATGTATGCTAAGTCACTTCAGTCATGTCTGACTTTTTGCGACCCCATGGACTGTAGCCCACCAAGCTCCTCTATCCATGGGGATTCTCCAGGCAAGAATACTGGAGTGGGTTGTCATGCCCTCCTCCACAGGATTGTCCCAACCCAGGGATTGAACCTGGGCCTCCCATATTGAAGACAGATTCTTTACTTTCAGAGCCATCATGCTTAAGCCTATTAATAGCTCTACTTTGCTGTCAAGATACTACATGATTTTGGCTTAATCAGTTCATGTAACAAATTTTCTGATATTCACAGTATAAACCTTTCTTGCTCCCCTGCCTCATATTTTATTCTTGTTCCTATTATTATTCTTACTATTTTCTTGATTTAGAGTATCCTCTTCCTTTCCCTATATTTATTCAAAGCCAAACTATAGTACTCAGTGAAGTTCTGTCTCCTCCATAAAGTCTTCCCAGATTATTCTATTCCTTCTTGACTTCTTCCTTTCCTGGATGTAGAATAAGTACCACACAATTTAAAATTTTCCTTTAATTGATTCATCTTTCTTAATGACATGTTTCTAATTACTTGAGGGTAGAGTCTAAGTCAAATTTCTGTTATATCTCCCCAATGCTCAGTACATTAAAAGTGATTTTAAAATATTTAGTGATCTTTTATTAACAATATAAAAATATAAAATGACCTCAGTTCAGAAAAATTTAGATAGTTATAAAACTATCTAAACTTTTCCATTGTGATTTAGTTGCTTCTGTGTTAAGTTGTCTTCTACACTAACACACTGAAAATCTTTGGAATTTTAATGTGAATCAGCTTAGACCTTTAATCTATTGTGGCATATTTGATTATCATTATTATGGTTAATTGTGTTAAAAGTTTACAGAAATAAAATTTTGTTCAATGGTTATACACTTAAATTAATTTTTACAGTTTGCTTTCATACTTTTACTGTCTTCATATTTTATATATCTAAAATTATGAGAATTTCTACTTGCAAAACTTTAGCATATGATGTATGCTCAATTTTAAATCTTGTTTATTCATAATTTATATTTTTTCATTTAAATAAACTTCAGTATTTTATCCCTTGAAAAGTATCTTAAGAGAATTTTAATAATAGTAAAACTCTAGCAACTTTAGGGTAAAACTGCAAAATTTGTAAATTTAAAACTTACTGAAAATTAGAATGAGTTTATGCTCCAGGCTTAGCTCATTCTTGACTAATTTTTTTAATGATTTGAAAGTAGTTTTTAATTTTCTGTGCATTGCATTTTTCATTTACACTTTAATGAAAGTATTTCATATTTTGTAAACTTTGAATTAATGATATTTCATTGTTTCATACTTTGGCTCATTACAAGAGAAAATATTATGTAATATTATTGATTATAGCAGTATGATTGGTAATATTGCTGAAATAAAAGAATAAATGAGGAAATAAAATATTTTTTGAAATAAATATATAGCAATTTAAGAGATTTTTATACACTAAATTACGTGGTCAAACATTGACAGTCCATCATCAGAACAGACACAATAGTAATTAAATTCTGTTTTTTCTTAAATATTTTGCCAACTCTTAATAATATAAAATTATAGTTTATATTATAGACTATTTGTTTTGTCATTGTACAAGTGTATTTGAAAAAGTAGAATAGACTATGTATTATAAGTGCATTGTATTAATAGTTAGCTATTAAATCACTTTGCCTTCCAAGTTTCTCTGCTGTGTCCTGGAGAACATTGTTATAACTAATTTGATTTTTGGCTTGCTAATATGTATTTGTTATTTCATTCACATCTTATATAAATGAGATAAATGTATATGTCTCACGGTTTGTGTGTGCAGGTCTGTTCTGACATCTGTAGAATCTGGAATGAGACTATAAATGGAGGCCCTGGGGTCAGAGTATAATTAGAAGCCCACATACCATATGCCTAAACATTTAAAAATTCTAAACCAAACTAATGAGTCAGTAAATAATACATAGTCTATTCTATCTTTTCATGACTAATCAACATACCTCAATGTTTTTCTTTTTTCTTTTTTTCAAAAGGGAGAGCGTGGAAGTCCAGGTCCAGTAGGTCCCCAGGGGGAAAAGGGTGCAATGGTAAGAATTCAGTAATCTGAAAGATGTGTGTCCAAAGAACATAGTAAAGTTATGGTTTTCCAGAGGTAGAAGTGCCTTGAATGAAATTCAAGTAAGTGAAAAATGCTATTTTGTCGTAAGTTTCCATTAGAAGTTTTCTTCTAAACTGTTTACCATTCGGAATGCTGATTTGCACTCAAAAGCATGCAAATCAGATGATTTAGTCAAAGGAGCTTATAGTTTTAAGAGAAGAATTACCATCCTAAATTATCATATGTGGATAAAGAAGAAAATTCAATTAGGAGTCTACTTTGATTTGGCAACTTAGTTTATATGACACATAGCATCATTGCCACCTTTCCATAAGTTTGTCATCACAGTGTAATTCTTTTATGTATGAAAGACCAAAATCTGGAATTCATCTTATGGTCTTATATCTTTAATGTAGTAATAGCTGATAAATTTTATATCTAGATTGCAGTTTTTCATTTATTGAAGTTTCTAAATGTGATAGAAAATAGAATTAAGAATTATTTTCAACTAAAGAATCTTGCTTTCAGAAAATGCATTGTAATGGATCTGGTATACCTAATATTATCTGCAAATTCATTTTACATAAATTTTTCTTCACTTTTGACTTCTGTATTATGAGTAAAACACTGTAAGATTACTTTTACCTATCTCCAATTGCTGTTAACTAGGAAATCTAATATACCTTTAAAGGCTAATTAATTTCAGAAATAATTGCCTTCTATGATATTCTCTGAAGCATCTGAATATGGTTAATACCACTAAGGGTGTAGTCCTTGTAAAATTTGATAGGCTAGAGTATTTGTTCACAATCATATTTCTTAATTTTTTTATTCCCCTGACATTGAAAAGGATATGGTTTCACAATCTGTATGTATTTAACATAATGAACATTTATTCACAGCGTAACATAATCTAGAGAAAGATGAGATGAATATTCTCCTCTCGATAGGTTATAATATGTGATTCTGGGCAAAGAGTTTCTAATAAAAGTATACACAGCTTCTCTGTAAACATTTTTGTTTTTATTGTCTTTCTTGGAACATTTCCTGTGGCCTCATGTCTTGGATAGAAGGTGGACAGTTTATCAAATTATCATTTTTAATTACTATTTATCATTTACTGGTTTATCTTCAGTGAAAATAATTAGATATGATGGAGAATTCATGTCTCTTATATTTTTGCTTAAATTATAGGGATATCCAGGTCCTCCTGGGGTTCCGGGACCCATGGGTGCCTTGGGATTACCTGTAAGTACAGAAAAGACTTCTCTTCCCAATCACTGCAAAACACTCTAGAATATAACATGGTGTCTTTAACTCCCTTGCTTCTACTTGTTCTGTTATTTACTGCTCACTTCTAATAGTACAGCTCTGCAACCAATAACCATATATAAGAAAATAGTCAATAATTAAGCTTCAAAGTAAGACCAATTGGACAAATCAGAAGCACAATTTCCAACATACTGTTCTTAGAAATTTACTAATGTTCTCCAATTGAAAAAATCCATAGAAAAATTTAGTATTCAAAAATTGAGTTTTGAAAAATTCCATTTGTGTTTACAGGAAAATAATGAAGTCTTGTCTCTAAAGAGAAAGTTTGCTGATTAAAGATTGAAAGTTATTGTGAACTTAAATGTGAAAAATATATGAGCCTTTGTGATCCCCTAAGTAGAACTATTATCAGAGAGGGTTTATGCTGTTTTGTGAAGCTTCTGTTTTGAAGATAAGCCAAATTTTCCAGCATACTGATAGACATGTATTGACTTCCAAATGAGGAAGACTGATATAAGGCACAGTTGCTAATTTTTTTAGTCATGTAAGATAAAAAATAGATTTTAGTTCCTGTGAAAGTTCACTGTTTTCGTCTACCTATGTTATACAAATAAATAAACTTTGTTTTCTAAGCATGTCTTTATTGGAGACTATTAGGTATAAAAAGAGCTCATTGTAATTGAATAATAATGAAATCTTCATTGAAGACTATTTTTGTAGCATATTAATTTGGAAAATTTTGTGGTGTTTTTCATGGTAACAGAAAAAATCCATTTTTTATGTGATGGGATTATCATAAGCATCTAGAGGAAGGAGAAAGAAATCTTGCAAAAGTAGCCATTGCTTCTTGATGGTCAGGCAGATTAAACTCCCAGGTCACATTGGTTAAGTGCATATCTCCCTCCACTACCACTCCATATGTGTTTATCATAAAAACCATGTGGTCAGTGAATCTTAAGTACTTCTCATTCTTTTCAGGGCATAAACGCTTAGAAACTACTATTCTTGTAATATTCCTGTGAATTCTGTAACTGATTTTTAAATTTTCAACATGTAGGGTCATGTGGGGGCAAGAGGACCTCCTGGGATTCCAGGTCCTAAAGGACGAAGAGTAAGTTATCGAATCAAGGAAGTACATTAACCTTAAAAAAAATGACATTATAAAAAGTGATGTGTTCAGCAAAAATAGCTTATATTAGATGGAAACATTAATTGCAGTGTAATTTATAATCATTTGTACTTATAAAACCATACTTTTCCATTTTGTGTTTTAGAAATTTTACTGACTGAAGAACTCTCTCTTATTCCCACCTTCCAGTTTCATCCACTGGGGGAATTGTGAATGTAAAGGTGTTTAAATAAATGATTTTTGTACTCACAAGGAGACTTATATAGCAAGAAATAGTAACAGCATGATAAAGAGTGAAAGGAAATAGAATGAGGATAAAAGGATGACTAAAAGTTTATTCACTGTAAATAAGAGGTAATATAATCATTGTCTAATAATTATGCATAAGAATTAAGTTAAAAACCTTTCATTCTTTAAGTCTTTTAAACATTTAGATCCTGTTTTTTTATTTAAAGAAATAAGAACCACCATTTATTGCCTGCCTGTCATGTGCCAAGCACTTTTACATATACTAATACTCAAAACCACTCTAAAAGGGGGAGGCATTTATCTCAGATATTATAGTTGAGGAAACTGGGGCTCTGAGAGTTTAAGTATATGAACCATTGACATAGGTCTGGGGCACAACCAGGATTCAAACCTTAGTGTGTCTAACTTCAAAGCCTATGGTTTTTCAATACCTCATTGAATATTAAAGTATTTTTCCTTGATTAATTTGAATATGTAGACTCTAAGAACTCTGTTTTCTCCCTTGGCTTCACTTTGACTTTTACAGCAAGTGAAGAAAGTATTTTAAAATGCTAAAATAATGGCCTCCAAATAACAAAGATTTAAAAAAAAAGAAAAACACCCTCCCATTTTCCTGTTGGCAAGTGCGAGAAAGGTGCTTAGTTTAAAATAACAACTTTAGGAACTCATTGGCAATACAATGATATGGATTCGGCACATTCACTGTTGTGGCTTGGTTTCAATCCCTGATCAGGGAGCTAAGATCCTGCAAGCTGCACAACGTGGCCAAAAAATAAAATAAGCCCAAAGAAGTAATGACTTTAATTTCATGTGCTGTGTTTTAGGTGAAGATTAAAGAAAAAGAGCAAATTTTTCTGTATCATCACTTCTTTTCTGAAAAACTATTTTCCTTTCTGGGTTATGGATTTATAGCCTATAAATAATATTGATGGCCACATCTATTTTAGCCCAAATGAGATTTAGGATAATAAAAAATCATGGAAGATGATCTGTACTTTCATTTTAGTGGTCTGTACTCTGCCAGCATTTAGTACTTGGTCAGGTCAAATGTGTTTATTCAACACTGTATTACTCATAGTGGGAAAGTTCAACCAACTTTGTGACAGATGAAAAAAAATACTTTATTTGGTTAGCTAAATAATTGAGATCTTATTGGTTATCCAGGCGTACATGAGCCAGATACTTAAGCAGGATATGTTTCTGAATCACTTGTGCTATCTCATGTCATATGGAAAGTTTATTTATCTGTAGTTTTTTAACTTCCCTGTGATCCCTGGGCAAATTATTTCTCTTTTCTGATTTGACACTTTGTCTTCATCTCTCACCTCCTCAAAGGTCTCTCTCATCCTCCAGATACATTTTACTGATATGTTTCCAGATGACTCCTCATAATTATTTAAAGTGCACCCAGTATTTCTTAAGCAAAGTTTTAGTTTAGAAATAAGGGCTTCATTTAGTACAGAAATGCTCCCTTTACAGGAGAATATTTGATGTAATCAGTCAACACTGGGAATACAAAAAGAACTGAAGACCAGAATGTTAAGGAAAAAAGATAGTATTATGAAGTTCCATTCTAGTTCTCACCTAGTATCTTCTTCTCCCATCAACCTATTTCCTCATCTATTCTCCACTATAGATGTGATCATAATGCGTATCATTTCAAATGTTTTTCACTAACAAAAATTTGAGAATTTCTGTCCAGCCTACAGGGATAAATGCAAAAGTTATTTGAATGGAGATGCCTATGCCCCAGCCTTTCCTTGCTACCCCAAAGACTGAAGAGGTCAATATTTCCAGCACACCTGTAACACTTTATGATACACAACTGTGTCACAGTACATTGGAGGGGAAGCTAGGCACATTTTCATGGAGACTATACAAAGAACTCTCATTATGAAACTAGTGCTTATATGCCCTTGCTGTTCTGCCTGTGATTTGTACTTTTATCATATGTGAATATGTGAGCATCATGAATGGTAGGACTACAACCCAAGGATTCTGCTTCTCCGTCTGATTCTCTGCTATCCATCCATCTGCCATTCATCTGTCTAACATTGACTGATGTAATACAATCTGTCAAACTCTCCTACTGTCTTGGAGAATTCAAGGTTAACTATTCCTTGTATATAAGCCACATGATTTCATGGTTTAATGACTTACAGTCAGTGGCTTTTAAAGTATCATACAATATTGACAGAGAATAGCAAAAGCTCAGGAAACAATCTAAATAACTTAGTGTCATGAAAATTTTTCTAACTTGTTTTGTGAAGATTGTATAATCCTGCCCCTTATGAAAAAGATAACAGGATTGACTGAAAATATTCATGTAGTTTGAGATTATTAGATGGGAGAGTTACCTGTAGCCTGTAGTGACTTACTTTCCTTTCCTGGGCTCCAACATCACTGTGGATGGACTGCAGCCATGAAATTAAAAGATGCTTGCTCCTTGGAAGAAAAGCTATGACAAACCTAGACAGCATATTAAAAAGCAGAGACATCACTTTGCCAACAAAGGTCCATACAATCAAAGCTATGGTTTTTCCAGTACTCACGTACAGATGTAAGAGTTGGACCATGAGGAAGGCTGAGCACTGAAGAACTAATGCTTCTGAATTGTGGTTCTGGAGAAGACTCTTCAGAGTCCTTTGGACTGCAAGATCAACCTGTCAATTCTAAAGGAGATAAACCCTGAATATTCATTGAAAGGACTGAGGCTGAAGTTGCGATACTTTGGCCACCTGATTCAAAGAGCTGGCTCATTGGAAAAGACCCTGATGCTGGGAATGATTGAAGGCAAGAGGAGAAGGGGACAACAGAGGATGAGATGGTTGGATGAAATCACTGACTCCATGGACATGAACTGGAGCAAACTCTGGGAGACAGGAAAGCCTAGTGTGCAGTCCATGAGGTCGCAAAGAGACGGACACTATCTAGAGACTAAACAAACCTGTAGCTGACTTTTAACTTTTCCAAAAGAGGACAAAAAAAAAAGATTAGGTTTTTTTTTTTTTTTAACTTAGCCAGAATATATTCTTCAAGAGCTTTATGTTATAGCTAATCAGATATTTTAAGGCAAGTACTAGAAAGAATAACTTTATACCCAATTAGGTACCTATTATAATACTGCTTGTCTAGTGTTCTTAGAACTTGACCTGAAGCTTGTTGTCTCAGGAGTCAGAGAAGAAACCCAGGGATAACTTCTACAACCAATATTGAAGTGAATGTTACAAATGTTGATAAAGCTAAGCTTTAGTTAATTAACCAACCCTTAACTGAACCCTTAATGGTACTTCCCTGGTGACTCAGATGGTAAAGTGTTTGCCTGCAATGCAGGAGACCTGGGTTCAATCCCTGGGCAGGGAAGATCCTCTGGAGAAGGAAATGGCAACCCACTCCAGTACTCTTGCCGGGAAAATTCCATGGATGGAGGAGCCTGGTGGGCTATAGTCCATGGGGTCACAGAGTCAGACATGACTGAGCGACTTCACTTAACTGAAGCATTGGGAGGACCAGACTTTTCAAGAGTTCTGCCAGTCTTAACATGGAGTCAAAATTTTTATCTTCTCCCCACTCCCTGCTTTCTGCCACATGCAAACTTACATTTTCAATTTGATTTTATATTAATGCTGTCATAATTCTACTGATTACTATTAACAAAATATCCAAGAAAGAAGTTTCATGTTACAAAAGAGTTAAATGCCTGGTTACCAATGGACACATTTCTAAATCATACTTGTTTCTGTGGTATTTTAGAATGCTAACTACTCATTTCTTTTCATACTTTCTCAGCCATGTTCTATTATTACTCTAAAAAAATTTGGAATGTGTTTTCCTAAAGAGAAGAAAAAGGGAAAAGGGCATGGAAGGTGCTAGGGAAAGAATCAATATAGTCTACTGAATTTTTAAGGTAAAGGTAATTATTAGAACAAGGTCCTGCGAGATTGCACTTGAAACTTCAGTCATGCTTTAAGTTTGGTTTTTCTTCCGTCTTCAGTTACTTAGCTGTCAAACATTCCAGGGAAGTCCCCACCTCAGGACCTTTGCAGTTGCTATTGCTCCTACCAGAATGATCTTTCCCAAGTTATTTGCATACCCTCAGTCTCATCTCCTTCAGGTCTAGCCACATGTCATTTAAGAGCTTTCTCAAACACCCCTCTAAAGTAGCTCCCCTCCCCACCTTAGATTCTTTCTAGTCCCTTAGCCTCTTTATTTTTCTTCATTATACCTGACTACCTATAGCCATTTTATATTGTAATTTTACATATATATTTGCTTATTTATAAATTCAGGGATTTGTCTTTTCTCCCAGTTGGTCCTCAATAAATGTTTGTTAAGTGAATAGCACTTTGAAAGTCACATATCTATTAAGTCCACACTCCTCAATCTGATATTCAGGGTCCTATACACTCAGAGTTTAACTTAGTTTTTCAGTCTTTTATGGGAAAATAGGGTCAAAAGTAAGCTGGGGACATGTCATGGAGTACCTTAAATACAGACTGAGAGATTGTAGTGCTGGAGATATGGCTTTGGCTGTAGTATGCCTAGTGGGCCTATACATCCTCATGGACTGTTGAGTCTTCTCTCCACTCCCGTGAATGTTCCCAACAGGATCAGGGTATGCAGTTACCCCAAGAGCACCCAGGAAGGGCGTCCTGTTACAGTAAGCGGCTTTATGATAGTATATACTTAAACTAAGTTGGCCTCAGATGGGCTACAGTAGAAGGTGCTGAAGCCTATGGGGCTCCTTCAAATCATCATGTTATATTAGGAAATTTGTATCACTGTTTTGTATAGAAATCTTCAATGCCTCCTCATTGTTTATTGATTCAACTGTAAACTCCAGCCCTTCACCCTTTAAATCCCAGTCTTTCTACAATTATCTATTAATGTAGAAATACTAAAAAATGCTCAGTGTAATCAATAACTCAGGTTAAATGAACTACATTTTTCATTCTTTCATATCTTCTTTTCTGCCTCTGTATCCTTTTCTCATACTATCCCTCTATTTAGAATTTCTTCCAGAGCATGATCTCTGACTGTCAAAATAATACCTCCATTCCCTTTACAACCTGTGAAAGCTCTCTCCCTCCTTTGAATCGCTTTACCCCTTAACACACCTTATCTCTGCCTATATTATAGTTGCTTTTGTAGTTTACCTTATATCATAATATGGATCCCCATAACATTTAATGCAGTGCCTTTTTCACAGTTAATGTTCAGTTAATGGTTGTAGAATTTGATTAATTCTCTTTAAAAGGACTTTAAGATCTTGCAAAGACAGTTATAATTTTGTCAAGGAATGTATACCGTCTTTCATAGAGAATGACTTTTGCAACTAATATTCATAGCTAATTACTGATTTGGTATTGATAGCAACACAGCTCAGAAATTTTAATTGTACATGAACATTCTCAGCAGCATTTCTGTTCCTTTTCTGTGCCCATGGCCATCTTTCAGTTGTCAAGCAGGTGCGTGGTAGAGAACATGCAGTCAGCATTCATTTCCTAATGAAGTGGTGAGAAGAGTGCCATTCCAAAAATATAAAACAAGAAAACTGTTTGGACAAATCAGCTACTTTAAAGTTACTTTAGAATTGTTTTTAGGAGAAATTCTGGATTTCTGTAGAGTAAATGATAAGGTAAACAAAAGACTTAAATAACAAATCTATATTACAGCCACCTGCCTCAACAACTCAATCAGCTGTTTTTGTGGTTATCTGATTTACAATTTTGCATTAAAAACACTGGCCTGATTCTCCTATGCAGATGAGTTCACCCATATACCCAGCTGTATTCTTTACTGTGTTCCTGGCACAGAAACAAGCAAAAGGAGTTTGTCAACTATTGAGGGCAATGTCTCCATTTGTATGGATGCATAACAGTACAAAAGAAACATTTAAAATTAACAACAGGATGTTTTTTTCATCTCTAGGGACCAAGAGGACCAGATGGTCCCTTAGGAGAGCAAGGTATACAAGGTACCAAGGTAATCATTTATTTGCTCATTTCATATGCAGTTAAATATTTTTAAGCCTGTATCTCTTACCTGTCTAAAGGCTGATATATTTTCTTATAAAAGTATGATTCTAATTTTTAAGTCTAATTATGAAACATACATAAAGTTTTTACTGTACTCGAAGAAATGTGTTTTTTTTGTTATTGAAGTATGTATATGATGTCTTACTTTTTTGGTATGTGAGTGTATGTGTGTAAGACCATAATTCCCATTCTTATTAACTCACCTGTTATTGATTCTTGTTAGGGTGAAACAGGAGATCAAGGAAAAAGAGGACCTCATGGTCTTATTGTAAGTAGTAAAACAGTTCACATTAACCATCAACATAAAATCTTCTATTTTTCTTGGCCTGTGATTCGTGTTTGAGGAGGGAGCTGCTTGACCCAGGCATTTTCTTTCTCATTAGGGTAAGACTGGAAACCCTGGAGAGAGAGGAGAGAGAGGAAAACCAGTAAGTAATTAAAAATAATCAAACCATAAATATATTTTACCCACTTTATCCTCTGATACAACTCTTGTTTAGTAATCAGTATGTTAGACTAAGAGAATGTAAGTTATTTTCCTCCTTGAGTCCTTAGGTCATTCTTTCATTGAGGCATATTGCTTACTCATTTTGGGCCTTTTCTGTACCTGTCTATAAACTGATAGTGGTAACTGACACTTTAGCTTCATCTTATTATGATAGTTTTTCTGTAAAACCCATTTCAAGATAAAGTAGTGTGATATCATATAAATATAATGGAACATTAAGAAGCTAATGTAAGAAACTTCTTTGAGGCCTCTTGCCTAGTTTCATTTTAACTCAACTTGTGTTGTTTGGACCCTTGGAGTGTGGAGTTGTGTGTGTCTTTATATTTCCCATGCCCCTACTCTAAGAGTTTTTAATATCATGTAATGCTAAATATTTTCCTACCATCAAAAATCTCATAATTATACAATTTTTTCCTCTGGGACACAAGTTCTGTGGTTATCAATATTATTTGAAGGGAAGAAAATATATTTTTAAAAGGAGAAATATATTCACATACACATATATGTTACTCATATATACATGTATAGTTTTGAATACACGAGCTTAAACGTATGGGTTTTTTATTTCACTTTAAACATAATTTTTAATGTCATTTTGACTTGTTATATACATATATGTATAATTTAAAGTTATACAGTTTAAATATACAGCAACTGAATAGTCAGAAAAGGCTAGGACGATATTGTTTTAGTTGCTGTAGTGGTTATCACTGTCACTGGATTTACTTTTCGTCTGTGAAATCTGCTGCCCCCTGCCTGTTGGTTCCCATAATAGCATTACATTTGACAATGGTCAGACCTACAGTAGCAGAGACTTAAAAGAGAAAAACGGTTGTATCCAGGGAAAGAACTTGTTTGTGAGAATATATTATTAACTGAGGTCACCCTGAAAGACTATTTCGGAGTATTAATATTCATCATCTGAGTTTCTTTTATATCAATGTAAACAGTGTTTCTGGAGATTCTTCCATGTTGCTGCACTGTAACACAAAATTAATATTTGTGATGAATGGAAACATTTGGAATTTTTCAAGTCTGTTCTTCTTATTTTAGAAAAATGAAACCAGGAGAAATTAAATTACTTAGACATATTGTACATTGCTGACACTCCTTAGATTTTACCTTCATGTTCAGCTTATCACATATGCCTGGATAAATATAAAATTAGAAATCTGGTTTCCTCAATCAAAAATGGTTGAGGAAACCAAATGGTTTTTACTAGAACTGTTTTGTAACTAGCTTACACCAAACAAGTCTCATAGACTATTGCAAGAGTAAAGTTACGTTAGCAGATGACAGTACAAAATGAGTTAATACTAACTGTTGAGGTTTACTTAGATTTATACATACATCATCCCCTTGGTCTTGATTAAACTGAAAGAGACTTGAGATCTGAAGAAAGCTAGGATCAATCAATCCAACAAATCCAGATGCCCCCCAAATACATCTGATCCTGCACAGTAATCTCAGTGTCTCTAGTCATTTTTTCACTGTCAACAATCAGACAGTGCTTATAATAGAAAGATACACCAGAGGTCAGATTGACCTTTGTTTTAGTGCATGCTGCTCATAATGTCTTGGCTAAGTTGGTTAGCTCTTCAGATCTTATTTTCTTCATGTGTAAAATAGACATCTCTAAATTGTCATGGAATTGATGCTTTTGAACTGTGGTGTTGGAAAAGACTCTTGAGATTCCCTTGGACAGCAAGGAGATACAACCAGTCCATCCTAAAGAAAATCAGTCCTGAATATTCATTGGAAGGACTGATGCTGAAGCTGAAATTCCAGTACTTTGGCCACCTGATGTGAGGAGCTGACTCATTTGAAAAGACCCTGATGCTGGGAATGATTGAAGGTGGGAGGAGAAGGGGACAACAGAGGATGAGATGGTTAGATGGCATCACCAACTCAATGGACATGAGTTTGAGTAATCTCCAGGAGTTGATGATGGACAGGGAAACCTGGCGTGCTGCAGTCCATGGGGTCGCAAAGAGTCAGACACCACTGAGCAACTGAACTGAAGTGAACTGACTGCAATTGTCATAATACTAAAACCAGGTATTAAATGAAAATTGCTAGCACATATAATTCTCGGCTAGTCCAAATAAACAGAAGTATACTTGTTATGTTGTTGTTCAGTTGCTCAGTCATGTCCGACTCTTTGCAACCCCATGGACTGTAGCACACCAAACTTCCTTGTCCTCTACCTCCAGTGCTCAAGCTCATGTCCATTGAGTCAGTGATGCTATCTAACCATCTCATCCTCTTCTGCCATCTTCTCTGTTTGCCTTCCGTCTTTCGCAGCATCCAAATCTTTTCCAGTGAGTCAGCTCTTCACATCAGGTGGTCAAAGAATTGGAGCTTCAGCTTTAGTATCAGTCCTTCTAGTGAATATTCAGGATTGATTCATTTAGAATTGACTGGTTTGATTACCTTGCAGTCCAAAGGGCTCTCAAGAGTCTTCTCCAACACCACAGTTCAAAAGCATCAATTCTTCAGCGTTCAACTTTCTTTATGGTCCAACTCTCACATCTGTGCATCACTACTGGAAAAGCCATGGCTTTGACTATACAGACCTTTGTTGGCAAAGTGATGTCTCTGCTTTTTAATGCACTGTCCAGGTTTGTCATAGCTTTTCTTCAAAGGAGGAGGCATCTTTTACTTTCATGGTTATAGTCACCACCTGCAGTGATTATAGAGCTCAAGGAAATAAAATCTGCTACTGTTTTAATTTTTTCCCTATCTATTTGCCATGAAGTGATGGGACCAGATGCCATGATCTTAGTTTTTTGAATGTTGAGTTTCAAGCCAGTTTTTTCACTCTCCTCTTTCACCATCATCAAAAGGCTTTTTATTTCCTCTTCACTTTCTGCCATTAGGGTGGTATCATCTGCATATCTGAGGTTATTGATATTTCTCCTGGGAATCTTGATTCCAGCTTGTGCTTTATCCAGCCCAGCATTTTGCATGATGTACTCTGCATACAAGTTAAATAAGTAGGGTGACAATATGTAGCCTTGATGTACTCCTTTCCTGATTGGGAGCCAATCCATTATTCCATGTCTGGTTCTAACTGTTGCTTCTTGACCTGCCTACACATTTCTCAGGAGGCAGGTAAAGTGGCTGGTATTCCCATCTCTTTAAGAGTTTTCCACAGTTTATTGTGAGTCAAAGGCTTTAGCATAGTCAATGAAACAGAAGTAGATGTTTTTCTGGGATTCCCTTGCTTTTTCTGTGATCCAACAGATGTTGGCAATTTGATCTCTGGTTCCTCTGTCTTTTCTAAATCCAACTTGTACATTTGGAAGTTCTCAGTTCACATACTGTTGAAACCTAGCTTGGAGAACTTTGAGCATTAACTTGCTTGCTTGTGAAATGAGTGTAATGGTGCAGTAGTTTGAGCATTCTTTGACATTGCTCTTCTTTGGAATTGGATGAAAACTAACCTTATCCATATTTGTCTAGGGGCCAATGTTATTTCCTATACTTTTCTTCCATCTGTGTGTATATCTGACTCAGAGAATCAAGAAGAAAGGATATGATGCATTGTGTTATTAAGGTGATAAAGTCCACATAACATATTAGTTTTCTAAATCTTATAAAAGAAACTATTAACAGTTCATTCATCATTGATTTTTATCTAGATACTCTTTCAGTTGATGAGATAGGGGTGTTAAATCCTCCACTTTCGATTTTTGTATTTGTCTATGACTCTAATTCTTTCAGATTTTGCTTTATACATTTTGAAACTATTTTCAGAGTATTTACATATGGTTATTATGTCTCCCCAGTCAACAGACCCTTTTATTATTACAAAATGTTCCTCTTTCTTTCTGGTAATACTTTTTATTTTGAAATCTACTGTACTTGATATGAGTCTCTCTAGCTGTTTGCATGGCATATGTTTTTCATTCATTTCTTTTCAAGCCATCTGTGCCTTGATGTTTAAAGTAAGTGTCTTAAAGTTACATCTTGCCTTTTAATTCATCCTGACAACCTCTGCCTTTTAAATAGTGTTTGCTCCATTTCCACCTAATGTAGTTATTGATGTAGTTGCATTTAGGTCTACCATTTTATGACAGTTTTCCTTTGTCATGGTGGTGGTGTTCAGTGCCTTTTTTGTTGTTGTTCAGTCACTCAGGAGTGTCCAATTCTTTGTGACCCCGTGAACTGCAGCATGCCAGGCTTCCCTGTCTTTCACCATCTCCCTGAGTGCCTTCTTTAGGCATTGAATAACTTTGAGAACTCCATTTTAATTTAGCTATTGACTTTTTAGCTATACTCCTTTTCATTATTACTTTTAAGTGGTTATTCTAGGTCAGAAGTCAGTGAACTATCTTTGTAAAGAGCCACAGAATATTTTGGCCTTTGTGGCCATGTGGTCTCTGGTGCAACTACTCAACTCTAGTGTCATCATAGTGTGAAAGCAACCATAGACATTATATAAAGAGTGAGCATGATTATTCAAAAAAATTATTTTAAAAATCAGGTGATGGTCCAAATTTGGCATTCAGACTGCATTTTGCCAACTGATTTAGGGGTCACAGTCTAAGGTTCTAATGTCTACTTAGAGTTAATGTAGTAATACTTTACGTAATGGTAAGAAACTTCTGGCCATATAAACTTGTTTACCAGCACCCTGTCTTACATGCTATACTTCTTTTATGTATTACATTTGTATATATGTTATAAACCCCATATTTCAAAGTTAAAATTCTACTTGAATATAAATAGAATACTTTTTGTCTTACTATGAATGAAATACATATTTTAGAGATATTTAGAAGGAAAGTAGGGATTTTTAAATGTATCCATGCATTTACTCTTTCTGGTGATCCTAATTCTTTCTATATATGCACATTTCTAAGAGGTATATTTCCCTGAAAACTGGAGAACTTCCTTTAGATTTCTTATAGTCAAGCTCTTCTAGTGATGAATTCTCTTAGTTTTTCTTTATTTCACCTTTTTTCTTGAAGGATGTTTTCACTGATTACAGAATTCTGGGTCAACAAAGTTTTTGTTTGTTGTTTTTATTTTTTTTATTTTTTTGCTTCCATTCAGTACTGTTTCCATTCACTGCTGTAAAAATGACACACTATTTATTTTTGGCCTGTGTTATTTCTGAAGAGAGGTCTACACTTACCTTTATCATTATTCCCCTCCATATAATGTATCATTTTTCTCTGACTGTTTTCAAGATTCTCTCTTTATCTTTGGTTTTCAGTAATTTGATTGTGATGTGCCTAGGTGAATTTTCTTCACCTTTATCCAGCTTGAGGTTTGCTGAGTTTTTTGCATGTGTAAATTAGCTTTCACTAAATTTGGAAATTTTTAAATGTTTTTTTCAAAAATTTTTTCTACACAATTTTCTCTCTCCTTTCCTTTTTGTATTCTAGTTAAATATATGTTAGTCATTCTGATTATCTTAGGTCCCTGGGGCCCTATCATTCCTTATTCAGTCTTTCTTCTTCCTGTTTTTTTTTTTTTAATTGGATAACCTAAATCTATCTTTCCTAACTTGTTAGGGAAGCCCTTTTAGTTTTATTCTTGATATTTTATTTTAAACTTTTATTTGGATATTTAATTTTCAGTTCTATAATTATAGATACTCTTTTTATTCTGAGATTTCCTATTTATTTATCATAAGTACATTTTTATTTACATGAGTGAGCATTTTTATTTTTTTTATCTTTCCACATTTTTTTTCATTTATTTTTATTAGTTGGAGGCTAATTACTTCACAATATTGTAGTGATTTTTCCATACATTGACATGAATCAGCCATGGATTTACGTGTGTTCCCCATCCTGAACCCCCTCCCTCCTCCCTCCCCATCCCATCCCTCTGGGTCATCCCAGTGCACCAGCCCTGAGCACTTGTCTCATGCATCCAACCTGGGCTGGTGATCTGTTTCACACTTGATAATATACATGTTTCAATGCTATTCTCTCAGATCATCCCACCCTCGCCTTCTCCCATAGAGTACAAATGTCTGTTCTGTACATCTGCGTCTCTTTTTCTGTTTGCATATAGGGTTATCATTACCATCTTTCTAAATTACATATTTATGCATTAGTATACTGTATTGGTGTTTATCTTTCTGGCTTACTTCACTCTGTATAATGGGCTCCAGTTTCATCCATCTCATTAGAACGGATTCAAATGTATTCTTTTTAATGGCCGAGTAATATTCCATTATGTATATATACCATAGCTTCCTTATCCATTCATCTGCTGATGGGCATCTAGGTTGCTTCCATGTCCTGGCTATTATACACAGTGCTGCGATGAACATTGGGGTACACGTGTCTCTTTCAGTTCTGGTTTCCTCAGCGTGTATGCCCAGGAGTGGGATTGCTGGGTCATATGGCAGTTCTATTTCCAGTTTTTTAAGGAATCTCCACACTGTTCTCCATCGTGGCTGTACTAGTTTGCATTCCCACCAACAGTGTAAGAGGGTTCCCTTTTTTCCACACTCTCTCCAGCATTTATTGCTTGTAGACTTTTGGATAGCAGCCATCCTGACTGGCATGATGTGGTACCTCATTGTGGTTTTGATTTGCATTTCTCTAATAATGAGTGATGTTGAGCATCTTTTCATGTATTTGTTAGCCATCTGTATGTCTTCTTTGGAGAAATATCTGTTTAGATCTTTGGCCCATTTTTTGACTGGGTCATTTATTTTTCTGGAATTGGGCTGCAGGAGTTGCTTGTATATTTTTGAAATTAATCCTTTGTCTGTTTCTTCATTTGCTATTATTTTCTCCCATTCTGAAGGCTGTCTTTTCACCTTGCTTATAGGTTCCTTTGTTGTGCAAAAGCTTTTAAGTTTAATTAGGTCCCATTTGTTTGTTTTTACTTTTATTTCCAATATTCCGGGAGGTGGGTCATAGAGGATCTTGCTGTGATTTATGTCGGAGAGAGTTTTGCCTATGTCCTCCTCTAGGAGTTTTATAGTTTCTGGTCTTACATTTAGATCTTTTATCCATTTTGAGTTTGTTTTTGTGTATGGTGTTAGAAAGTGTTCTAGTTTCATTCTTTTACAAGTGGTTGACCAGTTTTCCCAGCACCACTTGTTAAAGAGGTTGTCTTTTTTCCATTGTATATTCTTGCCTCCATTGTCAAAGATAAAGTGTCCATAGGTACGTGGATTTATCTCTGGGCTTTCTATTTCATTCCATTGATATATTTCTGTCTTTGTGCCAGTACCATACTGTCTTGATGACTGTGGCTTTGTAGTAGAGCCTGAAGTCAGGTAGGTTGATTCCTCCAGTTCCATTCTTCTTTCTCAAGATTGCTTTGGCTATTCAAGGTTTTTTGTATTTCCATACAAATTGTGAAATTATTTGTTCTAGTTCTGTGAAAAATACTGTTGGTAGCTTGATAGGTATTGCATTGAATCAATAGATTGCTTTGGGTAGTACACTCATTTTCCTATATTGATTCTTCCAATCCATGACCACGGTATGTTTCTCCATCTGTTCGTGTCCTCTTTGATTTCTTTCATCAGTGTTTTATAGTTTTCTTTGTATAGGTCTTTTGTTTCTTTAGGTAGATATACTCCTAAGTATTTTATTCTTTTTGTTGCAATGGTGAACAATATTGTTTCCTTCATTTCTCTTTCTGTTATCTCATTGTTAGTGTATAGGAATGCAAGGGATTTCTGTGTGTTAATTTTATATCCTGCAACTTTACTATATTCATTGATTAGCTCTAGGAATTTTCTGGTAGAGTCTTTATGGTTTTCTATGTAGAGGATCATGTCATCTGCAAACAGTGAGAGTTTTACTTCTTCTTTTCCTATCTGGATTCCTTTTATTTCTTTTTCTGCTCTGATTGCTGCGGCCAAAACTTCCAAAACTATATTGAATAGTAGTGGTGAGAGTGGGCACCATTTTCTTGTTCCTGACTTTAGGGGAAATGCTTTCAATTTTTCACCATTGAGGATAATGTTTGCTGTGGGTTTGTCATATATAGCTTTTATTATGTTAAGGTATGTTCCTTCTATTCCTTCTTTCTGGAGAGTTTTAATCATAAATGGATGTTTAATTTTGTCAAAGACTTTTTCTGCATCTATTGAGATAGTCATATGGTTTTTATCTTTCAATTTGTTAATGTGGTGTATTACATTGATTGATTTGCGGATATTAAAGAATCCTTGCATTCCTGGGATAAACCCACTTGGTCATGATGTATGATCTTTTTAATATATTGCTGGATTCTGTTTGCTAGAATTTTGTTAAGGATTTTTGCATCTATGTTCATCAGTGATATTGTCCTGTAGTTTTCTTTTTTTGTGGCATCTTTGTCTAGTTTTGGTATTAGGGTGATGGTGGCCTCATACAATGAGTTTGGAAGTTTGCCTTCTTCTGCAATTTTCTGGAAGAGTTTGAGTAAGATAGGTGTTAGCTCTTCTCTAAATTTTTGGTAGAATTCAGCTGTGAAGCCATCTGGTCCTGGGCTTTTGTTTGCTGGAAGATTTCTGATTACAGTTTCGATTTCCATGCTTGTGATGGGTCTGTTAAGATCTATTTTTTCCTGGTTTGGTTTTGGAAAGTTATACTTTTCTAAGAATTTGTCCATTTCTTCCAAGTTGTCCATTTTATTTGCATATAGCTGCTGATAGTAGTCTCTTATGATCCTTTGTATTTCAGTGTTGTCTGTTATGATCTCTCTATTTTCATTTCTAATTTTGTTAATTTGGTTCTTCTCCCTTTGTTTCTTAATGAGTCTGGCTAACGGTTTGTCAATTTTATTTGTCTTTTCAAAAGACAAGCTTTTAGCTTTGTTGATTTTTGCTATGGTCTCTTTTGTTTCTTTTGCATTTATTTCTGCCCTAATTTTTAAGATTTCTTTCCTTCTACTAACCCTGGGGTTCTTCATTTCTTCCTTCTCTAGTTGCTTTACATGTAGAGTTAGGTTGTTTATTTGACTTTTTTCTTGTTTCTTGAGGTAAGCCATTATTTCTATGAACCTTCCCCTTAGCACTGCTTTTACAGTGTCCCATAGGTTTTGGGTTGTTGTGTTTTCATTTTCATTCGTTTCTATGCATATTTTGATTCCTTCTATGATTTGTTGGTTATTCAGAAGCATGTTATTTAGCCTCCATATGTTTGAATTTTTAATAGTTTTTTTTTTCCCTGTAATTGAGATCTAATCTTACTGCATTGTGTTCAGAAAAGATGACCGTAATGATTTCAATTTTTTTGAATTTACCAAGACTAGATTTATGGTCCAGGATGTGATCTATTCTGGAGAAGGTTTCATGTGCACTTGAGAAAAAGGTGAAATTCATTAATTTGGGTTGAAATGTCCTATAGATATCAATTAGGTCTAGCTGGTCCATGTGTCATTTAAAGTTTGTGTTTTCTTGTTAATTTTCTGTTTAGTTGATCTATCCATAGGTGTGAGTGAGGTATTAAAGTCTCCCACTATTATTGTGTTATTATTAATTTCCCCTTTCATACTTGTTAGCATTTGCCTTACATATTGCAGTGCTCCTATGTTGGGTGCATATATATTTATAATTGTTATATCTTCTTGGATCGATCCTTTGATCATTATGTAGTGTCCTTCTTTGTCTGTTTTCACAACCTTTATTTTAAAGTCTATTTTATCTGATATGAGTATTGCGACTCCTGCTTTCTTTCTTTTGGTCTCATGCTGTGGGGAGGGAGGGGCGCTTCAGACAAATGTCACTGGTGTGTGTGGGGAGCACTCGCAGTGTTCCGGCCACACTGGGTTTGCCCCCGCTCGCGGCATGTGTGCCTTCCCCGTCTACACTGCTCAGGCTCCAGGCTGCTCTACTGGGAGTGGGCCCTGAGTTGCATGCACTTCCCAGGCCCAAGCCACTCAGGTTCAGATTCTCGGGTACTCCACAAAGGTGCAGAATTGGTTGGGCCTGCGTTTTGTGTCTTCCTGGTCTGAGCAGCTCAGGCAACCAGGAGCTTGAGGAGCGCACTCTATTCAGGTGCAGCGCGACTTCTCCCCTCCCCATCCCAGCCTCAGTTTCCAGGCGCACCTGGTCCGGTGTGCCTTGTGTCTTCTAGGGAGCTGATCTCTGTCTGCGACCCTCCCGGCGGATGTCAACCATCCAGAATCTCAGGAAGTCTTTGGTTAGAAACTGGAAGACTGTTTGCAGTTTGGTAGGGGATTCAGTCTCTGGGGCCAAGTTGTCCCTTTCTGGCTCTGGCTGGTGCCGGCCTCCCCACTGCCTCCTGCCTCCGGCGGGGGATGGTCCGGTCTGCAGCCGGCTAGCTCTTCTCTGGTATTGCTCAGTTCTTTGTTCTGCAAACGGGCGGCTGTGCCTTAGATTAGGGCTTTTCGCAGGTTAATTCTCTCACTCTCTCTCTCTCTCTCTCTCTTGCTATCCCACAGTTTAAGTTGCTATCTCATGTTAGCTCCCTCAGATTGCCCTCAGGGCATTCAGGCCCGATCCTTACCCTAAGCAATGCCGCCTGCTCCTCTCTATTCAGCCCCCACTTGCTGGTGGTGGATATGAGCGTCTGGAGTGCTTTTCTGCTGGGAGTTGCTTTTAGGCATGTAATCTGTGGGTTTTATTTTTCCTCCCAGTTAAGTTGCCCTCTGAGATTCGAAAACTTTCCCCAAACCCACCGGTGAGAGGGTTTCCTGGTGTTTGGAAACTTCCTCTATTAAGACTCCCTTCCCGGGACGGATCTCCATCCCCAACTCTTTTGTCTCCCTTTTTATCTTTTATATTTTGTCCTACCTCCTTTCAAAGACAATGGGCTGCTTTTCTGAGTGCCTGATGTCCTCTGCTAGCAATCAGAAGTTGTTTTGTGGAGTTTGCTCAGCATTCAAATGATCTTTCGATGAATTTGTGGGGGGAGAAAGTGGTCTCCCCATCCTATTCCTCTGCCATCTTAGCTCCTCATCAGCATTTTTATATTAACTACTTTAAAAATGTTGTGTGATACATCTAAAATCTGTATTATCTTGAGTCTAGTTTCCATTAATTGCCTTTTCTTATAAATATGGGAAATTTTCCCTGTCAAGTAATTTTGAATTATATCTTGAATATTTTTACTTACTCACTGTAGAGATTCTAAAGTCTGCTACATTTCTTTGAAAAGTATTGTTTGTTTTTTAATTTGGCAGGCATTTAACTTGGTGATCAAACTCTAAGTTTTCTCTCCTTTATGAGTAGATGGCTGCTAAAATCTCTGTTAATTGCTTTTAACCTTGTCTGGTCAACTTAGAGTCTGACGTACCAATACAAACCTACACGTGATTATTTAAAATAGAAGGGCACTGAATGTTTTATTTCTCATGGAAATCAGAAAAAGCAGTTTACTATAGTGAAAGAGCTTGACATTGGAATCAGACATATTCAAAGTCTGATTCTGGTTCTTCCACTTATAGCTGTTTTAACTTAGTACAAATTATTTGACCTTTTTGAGCTTCAGTTTTCCTATCAGTAAAATGAGATAGATTTATAGTTATGAAAAAATCATGCTCATTATGTTCTTAGCACAGGCCCTCAATAAATAACAACCACTATAAGTCATTATCCTCCTGGTCGTCATTGGCATCATCGCTGATATGCATCATAGAGCAAGGAGTTGTACTACAGATAAGGTATTTCAGTAGCCTTGTAGCCTTAAAGGGAATCTGAAAAGCCTTAAAATGAATTTTTACTTTGTGCCAGCTTGTTCTTTTCTTTTTCATCTCCAATAAAAATAATTAGGGTCCATTTAGATCATTTCATAGCTTTGCCAAACAGCATTTATGCAGCATTGACAGTATTAAAAGTACATATCAAGCTTAATATTGTGTGCAGACACACTTTACAAAGCAAATTGGGCAAGTACTATTTAAGGTTCTAAGTGCTTTATGTTTCAAATGGTAGATCAGGCATAGAGGGATTCCTTATATTGATCTGGTCTTAATTTAGGAGTATATGGGTAACATGTGATTTTCATGACTGAAACAAGGTCTTTCTTAGTCAGGTGAGAGTCCATAAAATTTTACAAATCTGCCTTTCTCTAATCGCTTCACCAGTGACTCAGCAGTAAAGAATCCACCTGCAATGCAGGACGCAGGTTCAATTCCTGGGTTGGGAAGATCCCCTGGAGAAGGAAATGGCAACTCTCTCCAGTATTCTTGCCTGGAAAATCCCATGGACAGAGGAGCTTGGTGGACTACAGTCCATGGGATCACAACAGGGTCAGACACAACTGAGCAACCAAACAACTACTTTCTCTAATCAGACAATCATATGTAACTAAACATGGCATTGATGATTATAACTTAGATTCTTTGTTCCTGAAAATTTTTAATATCTTCCAATTTAATATTAATGTTAAAATTTTAAATTGAAGATAAAAGGATGATTGTGATCTGCTATATAATTGCCAGACTTCCCGAAGGCAATAATTTAGAAGAGTAGGAGTTGCAAATTGCAAGTAGACAAGGGCAGTATTTTATATATCATTAATAGTCATCAATATCTGGTACACAGTACATGCTCAGTTATACTTTGAATGGAAGGATCAAAGAGGACCTGGAATTTGATTTAGAGTTTTATAGTCCTGGTGGTTCAGGCAATAAAGAATCCTCCTGCAATGTAGACCTGGGTTTGATTCATGAGTTGGGAAGATGCCCTGGGGAAGGAAATGGCTACCCACTCCAGTGTTCTTGCCTGGAAAATTCCATGGACAGAGGAGCCTGACAGGCTACAGTTCATGGGGTCGCAAAGAGTAGGATATGACAGAGAGACTTTCACTTTACATACCATTTTAGAATATACCTCCATGTCTAAGATTCAATTTTATGTTACCATGGATAGCATCTTGGTATAAAAATAGGATAAAATAAAGAACATTGGAGAGGTCCAATTTGATCATTTCTGGTCTTTAGGTTCTGAGACCCTTGTGCCTTCCCAGGCTATAAGAGCATAAGTCACACTCCTTTATTTCTTGCCTGGAAAGTCCCATGGACAGAGGAGCCTGGCAGTCTACAGTCCATGGTCACAAAGAGTTGGATATGAGTGACTGAGCATGCACACAGATATAAAGAACTCCTATGACTCAATGACAGAATAATAAACAATACAATGGCAAAATGAGCGAAAGGACTTGAGTAAGCATTACTCTAAAGAAGATATATAAATGGCCAATAAATACATAAAAAGATTCTCAGTATCACTGGTCTTTAGGGAAAAGGAAATCAAGACCACACTGAGATACCACTTCCCACCCAGGGTAACTGTTATCACACAGACACACACTACACCTAAAAATGAAGAAAAAATAATCAGTGCTGACAAGAATGTGGAGAAATAGGATTCCTTGTGCCATGCTGGTGGGAATGTAAAATGGTGGGGTTGCTGTGGAAAGCAGTTTGCCCAGCTCCTCAAATTGTTGAACATAGAATTATATATTATCCATCAACCCATATAACTCACTGCTAGGTACCCCAAAGAATGTGAAGTATGGATGCAAACAAATACTCGTATATCAATGTTTATAGCAGTGTTAGAATAATAAGCAAAATGTAGAAAACCTGAAGTGTTTATTGATGATTAATAGATAAACAAAATGTGGTATATACATATAGCAGAATATTATTCAACCTTAGAAAGGAAGGAAATCTTGACACATATTACAAATGGATGGGTCTTTATGCTACATGAAATAAGCCAGACACAAAAGAAGAAATAGTGTATGATTCCATGTGTATAAGATCCTTTAAGTACCTACTTTGACTACTTTAAGTCAAATTCAGAGACAGAAAGTAGACTTGTGGTTGCCAGGGAAGGCGGGTGAGGGGTAGGGAGCTATTTAACAGGTATAGAGTTTCAGTTTGGGAAGATAAAAGATTCTGAAAGTGGATAGTGGTAATAATGGTGTACACAACAATGTGAACATACTTACCACAGTACTCTAAATTTACACATACTGTACACTTTAAAATTATTAAAATGGTGGATTATATATGATGAGTATTTTACCACAAAATAAAAACTAAATAATCGATAAAGATAGAAAAATTAGACAGGAGGATCTTAAAAGAAAGCTGAGGTATGGAAACTAAAACATTTTCAAACACCACTTTTTCTCTAAACTTTACTTTTGTTTATTCAGGGTTTACAAGGACCCCCAGGGAGTGCTGGAGACAGGGGACTTACAGGAGAACCGGTCAGTATATTTTTGTGTTTCTAATTGTGTTTTTCTCATAATGTATTTTACCTGTCTCTTATTATTGCTCTGCTGTTCTGTGGCTGGTAAGTTTTTGAAATCAGCATTTATCATGGGCAGCTAATTATAAGAATGAATATTTTGCTGTGAAGATAATTTATAGTGCCTTCCTGGTTTCATAAAGTCAAATTTGGTTCTGTTTATCTGGAACCATTAAAACTTCATGTATTTCTATTTTCAACAAGTATAATTCTGTTTTATTGACTCTCAGAATTTTTTTCTTAACAGCTTACTGTTTATATAATAATTATTATACTCCCCCTTACACACACACACACACAAAATCATACTTATGAGGGCAACTCTATAATAAAAGACCATATAGAGAAGCCAGACTCTACACGTAATGGGCCAAAATGTGGAAACTTGACAGAAATGCTAGTAGGTCAATAATTCAAAAACTTACATCACATTTTCATACATATGCCTCAGTTATAGATTTTCCATAGAAAATGAACTGTGAAAATGAAATACTTTGCCACACCTTCTTTCTCACAATATATTCTTTATTGCCTATGAAGTCATTCTTCTGGCTAATGGTATCAGATGTAATGTGCAGTAACATGCTCCTAAGATTTACAATACAAATAGTCTTTGAAACTACTGTGTGGTTGATCTTATCCATCATGTGACACAAAAGTTTATAAGTGGTTTTTGCACCGTTCACTTAGCTAGTATGAAGGAGAAAATTCTAATAGTCAAAGAACTCTTCTTACCCATCTGTGTTCATCACCTGCTTTATATATTTAACCTGTGGTATAAGCTTTTCAAACAATAAGTAAAGATTTGACTATGTGTGTACTTTTTCCAAACATAGAATCTTAAATGTGATATTGATTTTAGCAAACTAAATTCTTCTCAGTTTTCTCTGGTTTGTATCTCTTAACCTGCCATCCCAATTCTAATATTTATTTGATCAAAATCATGCAAATATCTAAATATCTCTTTCTTCTAAATAGGCTATAGCTCCTTGAAGTCAGAGACCACTGTTTTTCATCTTTGCCATCCTCTTTCCTAGTACAATATCTGGCATGTTTATTTATCTACTGCATATTTGTTAAACAGCACTAACCAAAAGGTCATATGCCCAATGGTGTAATCATTTAGCTGCTAATACTAGCTGAAGTGAGACAACATTAAAACTAATCTCAATAAAGAATGCATTTAAGTCACAATAAGTATATCAATGGAGCTGTGGCAACAACAGAGATAATATCAAGTTTTATACAAAAAAAGATTTACTGTTGTAACTGTAAATGACTAAATGGCTGAAAAAACTTAAAAATTGACATTCAGGTCCCAGGGTCAGTGACTCTGGTAAGTAAAATATAAATCAATTTTTAATGGATGTCATGGGCTTTGTTTCACATATTTGAGCTACCTAGTAAAATCTAAGGGAATATATAACAAAATAAACCATCTTAATCTAGGGTTAGGGAAACTTCCAGAAGAGGAGAATTTGTGCTGTGAACTGAAGGATGAAGAGTGGGTTACTTAAGCAAATATGGGGAAAAGTCATTCCAGAGAGAAGTCATGACCTGGGAGAAAGCCTTATATATTAACCTGAAGATCTAAAAGAAGGTCAGTGTGACTGTGACTCAGGGAATCGAGAGGGAAGTAAATACAAGATGATAATGGAAAGGGAGGCATGGGACGAAACACATGCAACTCCATAAGCCCCATCCCCAAATATGTGTATTTTTAGCCTAAGAACAAAGGGATATCATTGAAGGGATAGGGCTAGTTTTATGATTGTCTTATTATTTCATAAAGCTCACCCAAACCATATAGGAATGAACCAAGAAAGCCTTTCTGTTACAACAGTCCAGATAAGATACAGCAGAACATTTTTGATTAGCAGAGGAAAAAGTAGGTGTAAAATATTCCAAATGAGATAAAATCAACAGGAGAAAGATGTAAAATATGTGAAATATCTGAAGTATGGTTTCTAAGATTGTGGCTTGAAGTATCAATAGGTTATCTCTCATTGAAACTGAAAAAAAATCAGCAGCAATTTATGTTTGAGAATGGAAGATTAAATTTAGCTATGTTGAATCTGAGGTGTCTTTGAGAAATGTGAAGATGGCAGTTGATTGTGGCACTCAAAACAGAAAGAAGTGAAAAGTGAAGTGTTAGTTACTCAGTCGTGTCCAACTCTTTGCAAGTCCATGGACTGCAACCAACCAGGCTCCTCTGCCCATGTGATTCTCCAGGCAAGAATACTGTCATGGTTGCCATTCCCTTCTGCAAGGGATCTTCCCAACCCTGGGAGTGAATCCAGGTCTCCTGCATTGCAGGCAGACTCTTTATCATCTGAGCCACCAGAATAATTTCCTGAAATTTAAAATATTGGGGTTAAGTCTAGGAGAACATATAGGAAAGAGAAAAGGATATTAGGATGAACTTTGAAGAAATTCCACATATAAATAATTGTTGATAGAAGGGAATGAAACTGCAGAAAAGATTGAAAGACACAAGAGGAAAATCAGATATATAAGTTAGGAATTCAGCACTAACCATAACCCATATTAAAATCTTCATGACAATCTTAAATTCCTTTAGAAGTATGTAAGCAAAAATAATATATCTATATTAAAGTAGAAGTGAAATTTATATGCCAAAATAAGAGAGAAAATGGAATCAAAGTCTTAATGTAAAAAGAGTGGGATAAAAAATGGAAGATTAAAAAAAGAAAGAACAAGTGTAGCAAATAGAAAATGGTAATAAATATAGTAGGTACTACAGCTGTATCAGGTATCATTGAAATGTCAATGTTCTAATAAACAGAGTAGAAATAAAAATGAGACCTAACTGTATGTTGTCTTCAAGGAACCTACTTTAAATATAAAGACACAGATATATTAAAAGTAAAGGGATGAACAAAATGGACTAAGATATGCTAACACTAACCAAAGGACAACTGAAGTAGGTATATTAATTTCAAACAAAATACACTTCAGATCAAGGATAATTATGAGGGATAAAGAGGGATATTATATAGTGAAAAAGGTATCAATTCTCCAAGAAAATATAATTGTGCTTAATGTGTATGAATCTAACAGGAAAGTATCAGATTAAGCAAAAACTGATAGAACTCCAAGGATAAATAGACAAATTTATTATTTCAGTTGGAGACTTTAGCACTCATCCATTTATCAGTTATTGAGAGATCCAACAAGCAAATAGTCAGTAAGATTATAGTTGAACTGAACATCACCATTAGAAAACTGAGTCTAATTGACATTTATGAAAGTGAAAGTAAAAGTGAAGTCGCTCAGTCATGTCTGACTCTGTCAACCCCTTGGACTGTAGCCTACCAGGCTTCTCTGTCCATGGGATTTTCCAGGCAAGGATACTGGAGTGGGTTGCCATTTTCTTCTCCAGGGGATCTTCCCGACCAAGGGATCGAACCCAGGTCTCCTGCATTGCAGGCAGACACTTTACGCTCTGAGCCACCCGGGAAGCCCATTTATAGATGACTTAATCCAATAACAGCAGAATATACATTCTTTTTAAGCTAACATGGAATATTCACCAAGATAGACTGTATTCTGGGTCATAAAACACACCTTAACAAATTTCAAAGAGATGTCATACAAAATATGCTCTCTGTTCATAATGGATTTAAACTAGATGTCAGTAAGAGAAACATAACTGAAAAATATCTAAACTACACACTTCTAAATAACACTGGTTCAAATTTTCTCAAGAGAAAATTTGACAATATTTTCAACTAAATGAAAATGAAAATATAATTTATCAAATGTTGTAGAATGCAGTGAAAGCAGTGCTTAGAGGCAAATTTATAGTATTAAATGCATATATTAGAGAAGAAGAAAGATCTATAATCAGTAGTCCAAGCTTCCACTTTAGGAAACTAGGAAAAGAATAGAAAATTAAATACAAAGTAAGCAGAAGAAAGTAAATGATAAAAAAAAATCAGAGCAGATGGCCAGTGCAGTGGACATGGGTTTGATCCCTGGTCCAGGAAGATTCCACATGGCCTGGGGGCAACCAAGCCCATGGGCCATAACTCCTGAGTCCACGTGCTGCAGCTGCTGAAGCCCATGCATGCTGGAGCCTGTGCCCTGCAACAAGAGAAGCCACCCTAAAGAGAAGCTTGTGCAGCACGACTAGAGAGTAGCACCTGCTTGCCACATCTAGAAAAAGCCTGGACGCAGCAACAAAAATACCAAATAGTCTAAAAATAAATAGGTAAAAAAAAAAAAAGTCAGAGCAGAAATCAATTAAATTAAAAACAGGAAAATAGAGAAAATCAATGAAACAAAAAATATATTCTTTGAAAAGACCAATGAAATTGGTGAAACCGTAGGCAGAATTATCAAGAAAAAAAAAAAGACTTTAATTACTAATAGTAGAAATGAAAAACGGGCCTTCACTACAGATCCCAAAGTCATTAAAAAGACAATATAGGAACACTACAAATAACTCTTTGTTCACAAACTTGATAACCTAGTTGTAATGGACAAATTCCTTGAGAGACATAATCTACCAAAACTTAGACAAAGAAACTCTGATAATCTGAATAGGCCTATTTTGATTAAGGAAACTGAATCAGTATAACTGAATCAGTTTGCCATGTACCTGAAAGTAACACAACATTGTAAATCAATTATACTCCAATGTAAAATAAAAATTTTTTTAAACTTAATCAATAATTAGTAATCTTCCAAACAGAAAGCACTAGGCCTGGATGGTCTTACTAGTGAACTCTTTCAGAGATTTAAAGTATCATAAAATGACACCCATTTTCTACCACAATCTTGTTTTCAGATACAAGAAAAGTATGATCCATGAATGAAAATTTTGATAGGTTGGACTTCATTAAAATCTAAAAACTTCTATTCTTGGACATGTTCAGAGAATGAAGACATGTCACATAGTGGGGAAAAAATATTTGCAAGACAGATATCTGTTAAAGGACTTGTATCCAAAGATACAGAAAGAACTCTTAAAATTCAACAATAAGAAAACAAACAGTTCAATTAAAAAATACAGAAAAGGTTTGAACAGACATACAGATGGCAAGAAGCAAATTAAGATCTGCACAGCAGCATGTGTCATTAGAGAATTGCAAATTAAAACAACGGCATGCCATTACACATCTGTAAGAATGGCTAAAATCCAAAACACTGACAATACCAAATGCTAAAAAAGATGTGGAACAAAGGAATTCTCATTCATTGTTGGTGGAAAGCACCTTTGGAATATAATTTGGCAGTTTTCTACAAAGCTAAACATACTCTTATCACATGATCCAGCAATCATACTCCTTGGTGTTTACTAAATTAAATATAAACCTATGTCTGCCAAAAATCTGCACATAAATGTTCATAGCAGCTTTATTCACAGTTGCTAAAAATTGGAAGCAACCAGTAGTGTCCTTCAAAAGGTAAATGGTTAAAAAAATTATGGTACACTCATACAGTGGAATATTAGTCAACAGTAAAGAGGAATGAGGTATTAATCCACAGAAAGATATAGAGTAACTTTTAAATACATGCGAAATGAAAAAAAAAACCAATCTTAAAAGTATAAATACCATATGATTCCAACTACATGACATTCTGGAAAAGACAAAACTTTATAGACAGTAAAGAAGAATGATGGTTGCCAGGGGTTAGGGGAAGGGGCCAAGAGATGAATCAGTGGAGAAAAGGGGAATTTTAGCGCAGTGAAAATATTTTGTATAATACTGTGAAAGTGGATACCTGATATTATGCATTTCTCAAAACTGTACAACACAGAGTGAGCCCTAGTGTAAACTATGGACTTAACAAGAGGAAAGACATTCAGGCATGAAACAGCCTGATATTTTCAGGAGAACTTTAATAGTTGCATTCGCTACAGTATCATGTGAAAAGTAGAAAACCTATGACCAACATAGACATTATATTAAAAAGCAGAGACATTACTTTGCCAACAAAGGTCCATACAGTCAAAGCTATGGTTTTTCCAGTAGTCATATATGGATTTGAGAGTTGGACCATAAAGAAAGCTGAGCATCAAATAATTGATGCTTTTGAACTGTAGTGTTGGAGAAGATTCTTGAGAGTCCATTGGACTGTGAGAAAATCAAACCAGTTAATCCTAAAAAAAATCAGCCCTGATTATTCATTGGAAGGACTGATGCTGAAGCTGAAGCTCCAATATTTTGGTCACCTGATGCAAAGAACTCATTGGAAAAGATCCTGATGCTGGGAAAGATTGAAGGCAGGAGGAGAAGGGGACGACAGAAGATGAGATGGTTGGATGGCATCACTGATTCAATGGACATGAGTTTAAGCAAGCTCCAGGAGTTGGAGGGAAGCCTGGCATGCTGCAGTCCATGGGGTCACAAAGAGTCGGACACAACTGAGTGACTAAACTGAGGATGTATTGCTATTTGGTTAAAAGTTTGTTTTGATTCTTCCTCATACTATACGTCAAAACAATGGTTTAAATAGATAAGTATTTTAAAACCATGATTAACAAAATAGTAGATGAAATTTTTTAATGGAAATGTTTTAAACTTAAATATGATGGAAAAAACCATAAAAGACTTAGATTTAAGTACATGAAAATTTTAAATTTCTTCCAGCCTAAATTTTTTTAATGGTACAAGATTTAAGGAGAGGAATTCTCTGGTGGTACATTGGATAAGAGTTCACCAGCCAATGCAGGGAACGTGAATTCAGTCCATGGTTCGGGAAGATTCCACATGCTGCAGAGCAGTTAAACCCATGAATCACAGCTACTGAAACTTGTGTGCCTAGAGCCTGTGCTCCGTAACAAGAGAAGTCACCATAATGAGAAGCCGACATACCACAATGAAGAGTAGCCGTCACTTGCTGCAACTGGAGAAAGCCCACATGTAGCAGCAAAGGCCCAGTACAACCAAAAATAAATAAATACAATTATTAAAAAACAGATTTTAGGAGATATACTAAATGTTAAAAGGGTTAAATGGTGATTTGGGGTAATTTTTACTTCTTTGTATTTTCAAGTGTTCTATAGTGAACATATTTGGTGGGGGAAGTTATCTTTAACATACTTTTAAAATAAAATGACAAGTCACAAACTGGGCAGATGTCAGCAGTAAAACAGGACAGGAAAGAGTTAATGTCCACAATATATAAAAAAACTCTACAAAATTTTTTAAATGACTCCCATAATATATGGGTAAAGAGCATAATCAGGAAAAATGTAGAATATTACAAATATCTGATAAACAAATGACAGAATATTCAACCTCACTGGTAGTCAAACATATAAAATTTTAAGATACTAGGTGGTCCGTCAAAATAACGAAGTTAAAATAGCTTAAAAATAACTTATTGATAAAATAATATTCTCTGCTGGTATGAATTTAATGAAATAGGTTCTAATTTTATACATTGTGGAATGTTAATTTTTGCAACCTTTCTGAAAGTTGACTTGACATTATGAGCAAATAATGCTATCATGTTTCTCTCAGTGTGTTTCTACTAGGATAAAACAACATTCTGAGGAGAATCCATAAACTTTGAAATACTGTGCATAACATATAGTAAACCATAATTGAAAAATATTAGTGACTTCTTAAAACCTTTAATGACTGTACTGTTGAGTGAGAACATTTGTGATAGCTACATACCAACCTTTTAATTCTAATTCAAATATTTATCTCAACTATTTGGCAATATTGTCTGATATAACAGACTTAACATTCACTTACAGTCTAACTTGTATATAATAAAGCCTATAAAGCAAACTTTTATTGTAAAGAATTAAAAACAATATAACTGTCTAGCATTAAGAAAATTATTAAATCATAGTACTGCAGAATGTTAAATGGAATATAATATTATATAGTTATTGAACAATTTTGTTGTGAAATATTTATAATATGATGAAATATTTGCATTTATAATAGACTCTTAAACATTAAACAGATACAGTTTTTTATAAATATGCTCCCACAAAAGAACTTGAAGGAAATATGCAAATATATTTACAGTGTCATCTCTGTATGACAGAATTACAGATGATTTACTTAATCTGCTTTTTTTGTAGTTTCCATACTTTTTTAATATTTTAAATGAACATTAATATAACAACTTAGAAAAACATTTTAAGATAACCAGCCATGTCACAACTTTTTCCCTATTAATACATTTTTAAAAAGTGAAGTGTGTACCAAGTTGTGATGGAATATAAGCTCATAGAATTTTAACTATCTTCTCATTTTCTGAATCTAAAAATTGCCTTCTTTGTACTGTCTTTCAGAAAGACCAAAAACTGCAAACACCTTCTTTGGGTGGCTGGAAACATAGCATTAAATTGCAGTTGCTAAATAAGTGTTCTGAAAAAGGAAATTGCACCCCTCTCCTCTATTCTTTCCTGGGTAATCCCATGGACAGAGGAGCCTGGTGGGCTACAGTCCATGGTGTTGCAAAGAGTCAGACATGACTGAGTGATTCTTACTTACTGAAGTGTTAATCTATCTAAAGTGATTTTAGACAGTTAAATGGCTTCACGCACTAATTATTTAGCGTTTATTTACTTATATTTATACTATTAAGTATTACAGGGGAAAAGATCTCCATAAATGTCCCACATGCATTTTATTGCACCCTAGTGATTATCCCATGTAAATATTGTTACAGTTATTCATATGAAATAGAAGAATTGTTCAATTGGACTCACTACTGTGATAAAATATATCATCTAGCAAACTCAAGCATATTTTTATTTCATTGGAGACCATATATTTGCTTCTTTAAAATTGCTACTTTGTTTGCCATATATTCTTCAGGAATATTAAGTAAATCTATGATTGTCGTGGGAGAGTCCCAGGTGGTGCAGTTGGTAAAGAATCCACCTGCTCAATTCAAGAGACTCAAGAGACATGGGTTCAATCCCTGGGTCGGGAAGATCCCCTGGAGGAGGAAATGGCAACCCACTCCAGTATTCTTGTCTGTAAAATCCCATGGACAGAGGAGCCTGGTGGGCTGCAGACCATGGGTCGCAAAGTTGACACCACTAACCATGCACACGTGCACATGATTGTTATACTCATTAAATAAGATAATTCTGAAAGCCCTAGGCACTGTATTAAATGTTTATTGAATGAATGAGATATTTAGGGAATGAAAAAATGAAAAGCACCATCCTTTCTTTCCTTTTCTTTTGAATCCAAAGAAAGCTTAATATTAACAAAAAAAGATGAATCAACTAAAGATTTAGTTTTGTTTATACAGAATAAAGTAATACATTGATAAATGTATTTTGTGTTGTTACATATGATATATTATAATTATATGCACATATTAATTGAAATATAGAGTGAACTTTATTTCTCACATCTTAAATTTTGTTTTAATATAGGGACCACGAGGACCACAAGGTGATGCTGGACCTCCTGGAGAAATGGGTGCTGAGGTAATTTTTCTTGGGGTTGTTTCTTGTTGGTTCATCAGTTCAGTTCAGTTCAGTCGCTCAGTCGTGTCCGACTCTTTGCGACCCCATGAACCACAGCACGCCAGGCCTCCCTGTCCATCACCAACTCCCAGAGTCCACCCAAACCCATGTCCATCGAGTCGGTGATGCCATCCTACCATCTCATCCTCTATCGTACACTTCTCCTCCGGCCCTCAATCTTTCCCAGCATCAGGGTCTTTTCAAATGAATCAGCTCTTTGCATCAGGTGGCCAAAGTTTTGGAGTTTCAGCTTCAACATCAGTCCTTCCAATGGACACCCAGGACTGGTCTCATCAGTACTCAGTATTTTTGTAAGACTTTTCAAAGGTAAAGTTAATATCTTAGATATATATTTTGAAGAATAATTTTATAGTATTTTATTTAATATTCAGAAAATAAAATCTAAAGTTCTATTAAAAGCAGGAATAACTGTTGTATGAGCCTAATTTTATACATGTGACTTTCTCTTAACAGCTCATTTAAATAACAGAGCAAAAAGTAAATATAACTTTCTCTTTACTGATTTAGAGTTAATGTTGATAGCCCTTCACTCTGTTATGAAGAATATTGAAAAGTGACTCATTCAAGATTTATTTAAGAATAATAAGCTCTCAACTAGATAGCTCTAACTGAGCCCTCTCCCTTTGGCTTTAATTATTGATTTCCTGTTGCCTTCTATATATGCACCTAGATAGCCTACACACTTTTCAAATTCAAAATATCTAAACCAAACCCATCACTTTCGCACTGTTATTCTTTTTATTCTCATCTCACTGAAAGATGCCGCTTATGTCCAGTAACTTCAAACTGAGAGCTTTCCCAGACTCCTCTTCCTCCCTCATCCTGTCCTTTCTGCTGTGCTTTCCCTTTAATAAGCTCCCACCAGTGTCTCAGCTCTTTTGTTTTCTTTGTGTTCCTATTGCCAATGCTCCTTATTCCATGTCTCCTCCAGCTGCTATTATTCCTTAGCTGTTTGTTGCCAGTATATCTTTGTCATATCTTCCTTGCCCTTGAAATTTTTTATCAGCTCTCAGTCTTTAATAAAGTGCCAGTTACTTAACATGAGAAACAGTGTTCTGCATTGTCTAACCTCTGCAGACCTGTTCAGCCACATTCCAATAAAACTTTTCTCCTCCTCTAATCGCATGATTATGCAGTGCTTTTTTGCTATGCACTATGTATTCACTAAAAATCCAAGCGTGGCTGAGATACGATCCCTGATTCCATCAGCAGTTTATAATCTATTCCAGAAGATAATCATATAAAAGATGATTATACTTCAACATGTTAGACCCAATGATGGAGACATTCACAGGACTTTATAAGAGTACAGTAGTGGGTACATAGCCATAACTGGATAAGGGGAAAAAGACTTGTCTGCATTGCGATAAGGGGAGGGTATTGAGTTTTAAGGAATGAGTATGAGTTTGTTGTTGTTTAGTTACTGAGTCATGTCTGACTCTTTTGCAACCCCATTGACTGTAGCCTGCCAGGCTCCTCTGTCCCCAGGCAAGAATACTGAAGTGAGTTACCATTTCCTTCTCCAGGAGATCTTCCTGACCCAGGAATTGAACCCCCATCTCCTGTTTTGGCAGGCGGGTTCTTTACTACTGAGCCACCAGAGAAGCCCAAGTATGAGTTAACCATATGAAAGGAGAGGATAAGGGTACACAGCATAGTATGAGGAGGAACATGCAAACCTGAGGCAGTAGAGATTCTTAAAGTCAAAATAAGCAGTAAGGATAGATGAAATTACAGAGAAATGATTGGATCAAATAAAAAAATCTTATATACTCTTGAAAAAACTTGAACACTTATCTTTTTTCCTAAATATTTATTTGGCTGTGCCAGGTCTTCGTTGCAGCATGTGGGATCTTTAGTTCTGGCATGCAGGCTCTTAGTTGCAGCATCAGGGATCTACCTTTCCGACCAGGGATTGAACCTAAGCACCCTGCATTGAGAGCACAGAGTCCTAGCCACTGGACCACCAGGGAAGTCCCTAAACTTTTTTACCTTATGGGCTATAGTAAGTCACTGTAAGGGCGCTGGGCAGTGATAAAGTCTTGTGTGTCTTTGGAAGATCATTTTAGCAACCTCAAGGAGGATGTATTTAAGAAGTCAAGAATGCAGACATGTATACCTTCTAAAAGGCTGTTGCATTGAACTAGGTAAGAAATGATAGAGGTCTGAACTATGTGCAAAGGAGATGGATTTGAGAAATGTTTGTTGTATAAATTCTGGAGAAACTGCATATTTGTGGGATATGAAAAGCAAAGGGAAAAGAGAAGTCAAAAATTATTTCCAGATTTCTAGGTGCAACAGAATGGATGGCAATATCCTTTCTTGAGACAAGTAAGAAGAATGTTCATCATAATCTGCTATTTTGCCCAAGGTAAATGGTTAACAAGTAGCAGACATTGGTTTTGAATCCAAACCTGACTCAAAAGCCAGTGCTGATAACCTATACTATGCTACATCCTCTGAACCTAAAGAAAGCAGAGAAAAGGCATAACTTGAAATGTTGTTATTGTTTTTAACAGAATAGAAGATGATCCTCTTGTGATATGAAGTAGGGGTTGAGTAGATCCCCTGAGGAAAATATTCCAGAATAGTGATTGAGGGAACTTTCCTGGCAGTCCAGTGGTTAAGACATCATGCTTTCAATGCAGGGGGTATGGATTTGATCCCTGGTCAGAAACAGTGATCACACATGCCATGGTGTGGCCAAAAAAAAGAATAGTGGTTGAGGAAAATGGTTAAAGATAGGTAAAAGCAAGTATACCTTACTAAAAGTCAAGCTGAAGTGGGAGACTTTGAATTTGCATTAGATTAATAATGATATTGTTAATAATAGGTAGCAATTTCAGAGAAATTTCTATTTGCCTAGCAGTATCTATGTACTTTATCATATTAATAAATTCTCACAATACTCAGTGAGGTAATACAGTTATTCTCATTCTACAAATGAGGAAATTGAGACATGAAATGATTAAGCAACTTGTTCAAGAGCAATAACTAGTAGTAGTGGCAGAGCCCACATTCACATTTAGGGAACCCAGTGTCTTAGTCACTGTACCTCTCAATATGTAATGTTGCCACTTTGCACAGGAGTATAATTTTTCCATTGACACTCAACTAGGAATGGAAATAGAGAAGGCAATTCAAAGTGCTAATCCAAGATTGGCATAAGAAAGGAGGTACCACTGAGATCAGAAGATCAACCATTGGATTTAGACTAAGAATAAAAAAGCCAAGAGTCGCTGACAGATCGGGTGAAACTGGGGACTAGATGAGGTCTAGGAGATTAAGAGCAATTTTGATATGGAAGAAATCTGAAGAGAGTTGGAATTCTCTCTTGAGAGAGAATTTTAACCTTAGGATAGAATACTAAATCCTGTAATTTCTGAAGCAGAGCAGAAGCTCAGGCAGTCTCACTTCATGGTCCTTCCTCTTAAGTTCTGGAATACACTGTCTCTTGTAAAGTCACAAAGGTAACCAATGGAAAATTTTAAATAATATAATCATTCCAAAAATTGGTGAAATTATGGTAAAAGGGAAAGAGTTTTAAGGGAACTAAACTTTTAGCAAGGTAATATATCAAGAAGTAGAGGAATATTTCTTGATTATTGGGAAAACTAAAAGCAAAAATTGTTTTGTAAAGTAGTTGCCTCTGATGAGTGGGTCTGGGGTTGTTCATTACAACTTCATCTGTACTGTTGTGCACTATAGCTTTTATTTTCAAAAAAGCAAAGTAAATATGGATTGTGGAAGCTGAGTCAAGATAGAAAACAACTTCTCATCTAAAATACTGTAACAGCATAAGAGACATTTTAATCTCTAATAATTATAAGGAGGTTTATCACCCATGGATCAGAACTATTGAGGGAATCCCTAGAAGACAAAAAGCAAACAGGAAACTTCGGATCAAACTGTATTAGTATCATAGGTTAATGCTTTAAACTACCCCTGTACTCTGAAAATATGGGGATATAGAATGCATATGTGTGTGTTTGTAATTGTGTGTATAAGTACACATACGTACACATACACATAGATTGACAGAAAAGAGAAGAAAAAGAGTGAGAAAGAAGAAAAAGCAGAGGCATGCATAGTATGCTCAAAAACAAGATAAATATCTCCAAGAGACAAAAATACAATGATTACAGGAACCCCATGCTTATAAATAGCCAGAGATTGCAAGTTATATGTTTTCAAGATAAAAAATTCAATCAAAAGCTTCCCAATGGACCCACTTATGAAAGGAGAATGGGAAAACAATGCCATACATATGTATATATATAATTCATATCTTCTTTGTGTGATATGTTTTATAAAACCAATAAAGAAAATGCACTTTTTTCAGGAAGTATATTCCAAGAGGGATGAAAATAAATGGGGGGAAGAATACAAAGTGAAAAACATAGAGACTAGTAAGGATATGATGGTAGAAAATTAAAGAGGAAACAGGAAGTAGTTTTCGCGACCAAAGATTAAAGGGTGAGAGGAAGGATTAGAAGACACTGGTCTAAGAAGTCCTGGTTTCTGGTGGTACTGTTTTAGCATTTGAACTCTTCAAAGTCCCAGAAATTTTCTGGTCTTATGCCATGAAGTTTATAAAGGGACAACAAGAATCCTTTCCTGGATATAGATATCCCATCCTTGGGCTGAAGATTACTACCATCTTCTTACGAGGTTGTTACTGACTTTATATTGGTGAAGGAATGTGTACAAACAATGTGCCAAATCATTCTCTTCTAGGGACCTCCAGGTACTGAAGGGGAATCCGGTCTTCAAGGCGAGCCAGGCACAAAGGTAACATCACTTAAAAGTCAAGGAGAGGGTCTCAAACCTTTCACCACTGACCACTATGTTTGCCATATTTTGGTGAACACCCACCACCTTGGAAGCAGGTAAAGAATAGTAGATAAAAATAGAAAGTGTTCTCAAATGAGTCAAAAATATTATTTACTTATCCATATATATGCATACATATGTATACATACATATATATACATGTATATATGGGAAGGAATGCAAATGAAAAAGCAAAAATATTGTAAATAATCTGAAGAAAAGAAAGGAACATTGTTTTGGAACCCCTGTCTTCATAATATGCCCTCCATAATTATTAAACATGCAGTTTTAGTAGAAAGGAGTTTAATCTTCCCCTTTGTTTCTGCAGGGAGATGTTGGACCTGTGGGCAGTGTTGGAGCTGCTGGGGAGCCAGGGTTACGGGTAAGTGCCTACCAGAAACCATTTTGATGCACTGGCCCACCTATCTTACAGATTGAAAGCTCAGTGTAAAGACTTAAACGATTGTATAGGAAACTTCTCTTGCATTATAGAAAATGTTTGTCTTTATTTCATAAGTTGAAAAGTTGCATGCTAAACTCTTCACGTCATTATTTAATAGCATCGAGAGTCCTAACCTCACACATTCTTTTCTCAGAATCAGGTGTACTCAGGTCCTTGCTAAATGGTCACTGTGCATGTCACTAATGTTAGCATGAAGAAGAAATTCACAAATACTAATGTTCAGCTCTCCTGCTATTTCCTGACCTAACAAGACAGATAAAGCATTGAAACATAATTTGTGTTTAGAAAACCAAAAAACCAAAGATGTGCAAAGTTAATAAGTTTCAAAGAAATAACTAGATAATTACAATGAGATAGCTTACATTCTAATATAAACAGTGGTTCATTTAAGCTGTGGTAAGGTTTTTCCCAAGATAACAGGGACCAAGATAATTTTAAGAGACTTTTTTTTTTCTTTTTTACTAAGAGGTAAAGTTGGGGGATGTTTTTTGCATCCCATTCCTTTCTTGTTCATTTTTCTCTGTTTTTCAGGGGTGCAGACAGTATGAGGTGAGGGTAATGAAGTATCAGCAGTGGGAGCAATGGGCAACTGTGGAGATACTGATTAATTTATTTTTAAATGATTCAGGTGGCAGGAGAACTAGTACTTCTTTAATCACTTCATAAAGTGTGGCTCTACATTTACTTCTGCAAGTTTTAAGCCAGGAAGACAGCTTCCAAGTAAGGGCCTGCTCTGAATATCACTTCTCCTGTGTGAGAGAGAAAACACAGACCTAAAAATCTGGTACACTGATTTTAACTGAATTAAGTTGTATCAATCCATGTAAATTCAGAAAAGCAAGCTACTACAATTTTATGAGATTCAGTATTTAAGAAATATAGATGTACAGTCTTTTAAGAAATGTAGATGTAGGTATCTGTTTCCAAAGCTACCAAATGAATATATATTACGCTTAATTATCTTAAAGTTGTTAATATTCCAGGACCCTCTTATTTGAATTTACAGTGCTATAACTCTTTACATCATCTTCAGAGTTATTCCAGGCAAATTAAATCATGTTTATTATATTGTCAGGTACTCCTTATAAATAAAGTAGAAGTAGGAATAAATGTACATAAAACTGCTACTTCTATGGATACGAGGAGCAAAAAATAAAAATTAGGATAAATGACTCAATAACATAATAGGTATTATTTTCTGCTGCCAAATAGGGTGAACCAGGAGCTCCTGGAGAAGAAGGTCTCCAGGGTAAAGATGGATTGAAGGTAAAGTATGCTTTTAACATTATGATTAAGGTAGATATTTTTGAGAAATCTTTAAAATATTATATTACACTTAATTTTCTATGTGCCAGCAAAAAATCTCCTTATTGCATGGTATAATTATTTCAATACTTTCTTTTTCTTAAAATTTTTTGCTGTGGTTATAGGGGAACCCAGGAGGAAGGGGACTTCCTGGAGAGGATGGAGAAAAAGGAGAGACAGGCTTACCAGGGACCACAGGGCCTTTGGGTGGACCAGGTCTGATGGGCCCTCCAGTGAGTACCTCTGGGTTCAAAACTCAGTGAACTCAGCCCTCTACACACACACACACATGTGAATCATATACACACATTCTTGACCCCCTTATATGTCCATTTGGTGTTTGAAGGTGTATGGCTTGAGTGAGGGACGAACCAGGCACTGATTATCAGCCTCACATCCAAGGAAAAAAAGATACTTTTCCCATATGTCACACAGGTTATTGAACTTCTTAATTCTTCCACTCACTTTGAGATATAATTGACATATATAAGTTTATAGAACATGACATGTTGATTTGATATACATAAATATTGCTGAATGATTACAATGGTACATTGTTTTATTTCAGCTTCAAAAATGACCTTTAGCATTTTTTTGTAAGGCAGGTTTAGAGGTGATGAACTCTTCAGCTTTGGGTTGTTTGGGCAACTCTTTCTCACTCCTTTATTCCTGAAGGACAGTTCTGGGTATAGTGTTCTTGATTAAAGGGTTCTGTTTTTCTTCCCATATTTTAAAGATGTTATCTCATTCTCTCCCGGTCTATAAAATATATACTGAGAAACCTACTCATAGTATTATTTGGGTTGTTATATGTGATGAGTCACATTTCTCTTGCTACTTTTAAAATTCTCTCTTTGCTTTGGTGGTATAATTACAGTCATCCCTCAGTTTCCATGGGAGATTGGTTCCAGGACTGCCACAGATACCAAACTGCAGATGCTTGAGTCCCTCATATAAAATGGCTTAGTATTTGCATATAACCTACCTACATTCTCCTGTATACTTTAAATCACCTCTAGGTTACTTACATACCTAGTAAAATAAATACTATGTAAATATGTTGTAAAGATAGTATAGATGCTATGTAAACTATTGTCACTGCATAGCAAATTCAAGTTTTGCAACTTTCTGGAATTTTAAAAAAATATTTAATATTTTGATAATATTAATATCATTAATATTTTGGTTGTTTGACTCTGCAGTTGTGAAACCTGCAGGTACTGAGTGTTAACTATAATATGTCTCAAAGTAGCCCTTTTGGGATTCAACCTATTTGGTATCCTTTGAGCCTCAAAAATCTGGACAACTATTTCTCTCCCTGAGTTTGGGATGTTGTCAGCCATTATATCTTTAAATATTCTTTCTGCTCTTTTCTTTTTTTATTCTCCTGATATTTGCACAATATTGTCCTACTTGATGCTTTCCCATAAGTATCCTAGTCTTTTCTTTATTCTTTTTTCTTTCGGGATAATTTAAAATCACTTATCTTTGAGTTCATTGATTCTTCTGCTTGGTCAGGTCTGCTGTTGAAACTGTTGAATTCTTCAATTCAATCACTGTATTTATCTCTAGGATTTTTGTTTTGTTTATTCTCATGATTTCTATTTCTTTGTTGAACTTCTCATGCATTGTTTTCCTAATTTCATTTAGTTATCTGTCTATGTATTCTTGAAGTTCACTGCACTTTTCTAAGAGGAATATTCTTGCCTGATGTGTTGCAGTCCATGGGTTGCAAAGAGTTGAACACAACTTAGCAGCTGAACAACAACAGTTCTTTCCTGGAGAATTCCATGGACAGAGGAGCCTGGAGGGTTTACAGAACATGGGGTCACAGATTCTTTGTTAGATTGTTCACAGACTTCCATTTCAATTATTGAAGTATTTTAAGTTTCTTTTGGTTTTGTTATGTTTACCTGTTTTTTTATTATCACAATATCCTTGCATTGATGCTTGCACATTTGAGTAAGTGATCTCCTCTTCTAGATTTTATAGGTTTGTTTTGGCAGAGAAAGACCTTCACCAATCTCTCTGCTTGAGGGACTTGGATGGGTCTGCTTATAGTGTTTGTGGGCAGGCACAGCTTGCTACTGAGATCTCCAGGTTGGTGAGGTCCCTACCCGTATTGTGAGGCAAGAGGAGAGTTGCCACTGGCTGGTCTCTGCAGTTGGGTTGGCCACCTGGCTAGTCTCCACGTAGTAGTGGGGCCACTAAATAGGTACCCTGGTTGGATAGGTATGCTGACTGGGTTCCATGGTCAGATGGGGCCATTAGCTGGCTTCTGAAGTTACCTCTGGTAGGATATGATCTCAGGCTATGTTCCCTGGAAGGACAGTAGCACTTGTTGGATTCTGCAATTAGGCAAGGCCTCATGTTATACTGTCTAACCGGATGTGGCCCTGGTAGGACCCCATATTCAGGCAGGGCTGCAAACATGGCTTCACAGTTGAATGGAGCTACAGGCTGTGCCCCAGGTTTGAACAGATTTGCTTTGTGATCAGTTAGGGCACTGGCTATGCTTCTGTGTTGGATGAGGCCACTTGCCAGGCTGTCTGATTAAGTGGGGCCTTCAGCTGCATCTCACAGATAATACTCCATGGTAGGATGGAGTTACATTGCATGGGTGAGGTTACAAGCTGTTTCTATAATTGGGCAGGCTGTAGGTGAAACTGCTGCTGAATAGGGCTGGATCCCACAGCTGGGAAGTGTTTAACTTAGACTGGACTCCAAGCCTGCCCAGGGTCACTGCTCAGGCTCCCCGGTCTGCTGACTTGGCTCCCTGCCTGAGCAAGGCTGTAGTGTGGACTCTACAGCTGCCTAAGTTCTCAGACAAGGCTTTCTGGTCGAGCAGGATGGGAGCCCATGCTTAGCTGTTGAGCAGTGTTGTAGAATTACTCACCTGCCCAGGCAGGGCCATATAACAGGCTCAAGAACAGGTATGAACATTTGGCTGGGGACACACACCACTCCATTATTCTGGCCTGGAGAATTCCATGGACTATACAGTCCATTACTTTACCAACAAAGGTTCGTCTAGTCAAGGCTATGGTTTTTCCAGTAGTCATGTGTGGATGTGAGAGTTGGACTGTAAAGAAAGCTGAGTGCAGAAGAATTGATGCTTTTGAACTGTGGTGTTGGAGAAGACTCTTGAGAGTCCCTTGGACTGCAAGGAGATCCAACTAGTCCATCCTAAAGGAGATCAGTCCTGGGTGTTCACTGAGAGGACTGATGTTAAAGCTGAAATTCCAATACTTCAGCCACCTGATGCGAAGAGCTAACTCATTTGAAAAGACCCTGATGCTGGGAAAGATTGAGGGCAGGAGGAGAAGGGGACAACAGAGGATGAGATGATTGGATGGCATCACCGGCTCAATGGACATGAGTTTGGGTAAACTCCAGGAGTTGGTGACGAACAGGGAGACCTGGCGTGCTGCAGTCCATGGGGTTGCAAAGAGTCGGACAAGAGTGAACGATTTTCACTTTCACTTTCCAAATCATGCAGAACTTCAGCCAAGCTCCCTGATCAGACAATGTCACCAGCTAAGTTCCGCAGATAGGCAGACCACTGGCTGGGATCTCTGTTCAGGTGCTGCTACAAGCAGAGATGAAATCCAATAATACTTTAGTACCGGTTACTGTAAGTCTTGCCCCTTTGCCCATCTCTTATCTTTTCCCCAGTTGTCAGGCCCTCAAGTTCTCCAAATGATCCTCACGCAGACCTGACTGGGCAACTCTGGAAACATCTTGCAACAGTAGATGGGCTGAATATCCACTTTGGGTTCTCTTTTTCCCCACAGGAGATGCTATAGATCAAATGGGTTCACTCCGCAATGCTCTGTTGGCCTGGGGAAAAGACAATGCAACCCAAATGAAACCTTTCCTCCAGCTTCTTAACGTGGTTATTCTGTCTCTGTGATTCAAAAACCTGCTTCAGCCTCACCCTCAGGTTCCAAGCCATACTTCTTGAGACTTGGATTTATAGGATTCTTGATAGTTTTAATTTTTTTAGAGGATTCATCAGGAATGGACCCACAGAGAAGCCAAATAACAAGTACTGAGAAAGTGTAGTTATCTTCCTGAGAAGTTTTCTCAAATTTGTTGTTATATAATAAGGTCATTAATGATTATTAATATTTTAGCATAGATTTTTTTTTCAGGCAACTGGCCTAGTTCCCTAAGAAAATACTGAAGTTATTTGGAGTGGTGGCGGGGAGGGCGGTGGGACGCAGAACTAACAAAAAGAAAGGTCTAATCATGCCGTAGGACAACACAGCCAGGAATCCCAGAGGGATGATGCAGAATGACAAATGGTGATGGGTAGAACAGAGATGAAAAAGGGGCTCAAAACAAGACATGGAAAAATGATAAACACAGACTTCATCTGCTTCATAACTTTTCCCAGGAATAATCCTGCCTTGTACACATCTTTGGTGCCTTTTTTAGTAACAACACATGTGCATTTCTTTTTTATTCTTTTTGTTGTTCTTCTTGGAATTTTAAATGCCTTTTAGCTCATAAGCTCAATAAAAATACCATGGCATATTTTTTCAAAAGAATTTTATGATCCAAGGAGCTATTGCTTAATCAGGCAGCCTGATGTTCAATTTATTTTTGCACATCAAAATAATTCTTCCTTAGGCAATGTCACAAAGATGCTACCTTAAAAATTCTTTTAAAAAATAAGAACGAGAGTGAAAAAATTAATTTTTTTCAAGTAAAGAGATGTTCTTTTTGCTTTCTAAAAGATTGGAAAATGATATCTTGATAGAAAAATGAGGCAAGGGAAACATCAGTAACTAATTCCCAAATCCAAGATGAACTCTTTGAACAAAGGAAAACATTTTGTATTTCATGCTTGAAATCTGCTCTAAAACAGACAATTCAGTTGTCTAAATGCATAACTCTGCATGAGAAAAAGAGCTTGAAAGCTTCTGTGAAGAAACATCTGCCTGACTTATGGTCCATCATTCATTTCTTAAAAAGTGTATCGCCCTGGTATTTAAGATCTAAACAGATGTGAAGCTATGTACTCTGAAGCTGAGTAGGTATAAATGAAATTGTCTTGTTTTATTGCTTTATAAGAAAACTTGATGGGATTTATTGAAATTTAATTTTCCCATCTGTGTAGAGTGATATGATATTAGGTAGAAGTGAATAGCTTAAGAGAATCTGAAATTAAATAATGCATACTTTTCAAAGAAGCTTTTTCAGTAGAGTCTTAAAAGTGAAGTCAAAAAGATGAGAGGAATAGTTAGAAATATTTAGAAAAGAATGAGGTATACATGACTCTTGTTTCTAAGACAGTTTCCTTGGAAACCCTGAAAAGTAATCACTTTGGAAATTTGAAGTCAGTGGCATTAAGGAGTAAAAGGTTATCTAAACCCTTATCTTCTGAATGATTCATATAACTCTGGTTTTAGACTTGCATGTTCTGAACTGTTGTGTTGTAAAGCAACACACAATAGAAAGAAGCATGCACTGTCTACTCTGCAAGAATTGTTCAGACCCTCATCTATTACTAAAGTGCTGTACATTGTTCTGGGAGTCGTTCTTTGGTTTCTCAGTTTACACGTTACACTTAATAAAGGGGTTGGAGCTCTGCAGAACCCCTATGATGATTGTGTCAAGGAGGATGCTGAACTGGAAGGACTTTGTTTGTTCTTTATCTGCTTGAATCAGAGAAGATTCTCCACGTCTGGTTAACATATTAGCTTCTATGCAGGCTTTTTTTTTTAGAAGAAAAGGTTACATAGCCTTAAAAAAAAAATTAGCTTGGATGTTTCTAAATCTTTGTTAGCTTTACAAACTGTGACTCTGTAAAAATTTTCTAAATATTTAGAAATTAAATTTTTTTAATCTTCTGAATTTTTATACAGTTTCTAAATTTTTGTTAGCTTTACAAACTGTGACTCTAAAATTTTTCCATTCACTAATTCAGTGAGGTTTATGAGTTCCTTGGATGAGCCAAGAACTCTGCTAAGTTTTGGGAATACCAAGGGGAACAAGATGAGGAAGATTCCTGATCTCAGATTTGACAGTATCATGGAGAAGACTGAATAGGCAAGATCACTGCAGGTGGTGGTTAATGTGGTGATAAAGATAAACAAGATGATAATAAAGGACAACTGGTTAAGGGAAGGGGAAAGCCAACTAGTTAAGAGAAGAGAAGCTATTTACACTAAGGCAGTGAGGAAAGGCTTCTCTAGATAGGGGAGGATTGAGCTGAGACCTGGAGAGTGAAGACGAGCCAGTGAATGAAAGAACTCTGGAGATCCTTCAAGGTAGGTCGAATAGCAATGGAATAGCAAGGACCAAGATGGGGAGGTAAGAATGATCTAGGTATTTTTGGAAAACTAAAAGGAGTTTGTTACAGCAGAGTGAATAGTGAAACGTTGTTTGAGATGAGCTTGAGGAAATAGGTAGGTAGCAAATCATGAAGGACCTTTTAAGCCATAGTAAAAAATTGGGGCTTATTTAAAGTATAGTAAGAGGCCACTGAAAGATTTCAGGCAGAAGAAAAATACAGTCTCTAATGGGAACATTCTCTGTAATTTCCAAACTTTGTTTAACAATGTCTAGTGTTATTGGTTATCTCAAGGGATAAATTAATTTCTGGGGGAAAAAATAAACAAGATAAATTTGAATTACAAAAGCTTGTGATGTGCTGAGAAAATTTAATGAGAGAAAGAATGGTCTTTTCAACAAATGTTGCTAGAACTACTGGATACCCACACACTAAAAAATTAATTTGGATCTTTCCTTATGCTACACACAAAATTAACTCAATCTGGGTCATAGATCTAAATTTAAGAGCTAAAACTATAAATGTCTGGGAGGACAACATAGAAGGAAATCTTCTTGACCTTGGGTTATGCAAAGCCTTATTAGATAACACCAAAATTACAAATAACAAAGAAAAACAGATAAATTGGACTGCATTAAAGTGAAAAGTTTTAGAACTTCAAAGAACACCATCAAGAAAGTGAAAAGACACCATAGAATGGGATAAAATATTTGCAAATCATATGTGATAAGAGACTAGTATCCAAAAATATATGAAGAACTCTTACAACTCAATAATAAGATAATTTGATTGAAAAGTGAAAAGTCTCTAAACAGATATTTCTCCAAAGAAGATATATATAGTTGGCAAATAAGCACATGAAAGATACTCAGCATCATTAACTATTAGGAAAATGCAAATAAAGTCACAATGAGATACCACTTCACATCTACTAGAGGGAAAAAAAACCAAAATAATAAGTGTTGATGAGAATATAAAGAAATTGGAACTGTTATACATCATTGGTTGGATGTAAAATGGTACAGCTACTTTGTAAATCAATTTGGCAGTTTCTCAAAATGTTAAAAACAGAGTTACCATATGACCCATCCGTTCTTGGCATATACCCAAAAGAATTGAAAACAGGATTCAAACAAAAATTTTTACATGAATGCTCATAGCAGCATTATTTATGTTAGCTCAAAAGAAATAACAAAAAAAAATGGTCATCAATCAATAAATGTTTATTAATTAATGTAGTATATCATACAATGGAATATTATTTGGCAATAAAAAATATACTGATCCATGCAAAAAAAAATATTGATTCATGCTACAATCTTGATGAACTTTGAAAACATTATGCCTAGCAGTCAGTCATAAGAGACCACATAATACAGGAAATATCCCAAATAGGCAAATCTCTAGAGACAGTGAATTCGAGTTGCCTAAGGCTAGGGCTTGGGAGGAAACTGGAAATGACTGTCAGTGGGTACAGGATTCTTTATGGGGTGATGGAAATTGATTCTAAAATTATGGTGATGGTTGCAGAGCACTATAAAAACCATTGAATCATACACTTCAAGTCAGGGGTCCCCATCCCCCAGGCTGTGGACCCATACTGGTCCAGGACCTGTTAGGAACCAGGCCACACAGCAGGTGAGCAAGCAGAGCTTCATCTATACTTACAACTGCTCTCATCACCATGTGAGCTCTGCCTCCTGTCCGACCAGAGGTGGCACAATAAATGTAATGCACTTGAGTCATCCTGAAACCATACTTATCTCCCCCATCCATGGAAACATTGTCCTTCATGAAACCAGTCCCTGGTGCCAGAATGATTGGGGGTCACCCCTTTAAATAGATTAATAATATGGTATGTGAATTATATCGCAAAAACCATTGTTTTTAAAAATAGATGTGATATGTTACTTCTGAGACTACAGCTACTCTCACAAAGTTAAATCAGTAGGGAATCCCAAATCCGTCCTCTGTGGTGTGAGTAGGCTGAACATCAAGGCAACTATTCCCTGTCAACATGACATTTGTTTAAAAACATTCTTATTTGTAATCATTGTATTATTTGTAATTATTTATTGTATTATTTGTAATCATTGAAGAAGTCTATTAAAACATGCACATTGAGAAATGATTGCCTTTTTCTACTCTGCCCTGCAAGTCTCTAAATACACAAATAGGTTGCAGTGGGTCATGTAAACTTTTAAAAGACAACATTTTGGAGAAAATTATCACTGATGCATTTCTGAACAAACACTAAAATAAAACAAACTAACATCAGTGGAAGTTTACCACCGCCACTCCCCAAAAAGAAAAACAAACTATCTTTAAATAGAAAAAAAGTGAATGAAAATACCAGGGAAGATCTTACTGATATAATGACAGAAGAAAATATAATATAGAACACAGGCAGTGTCTTTTCTCACACATAATGAGCTCTTCAAATATGTTTGAAAGTTTACTATGCAGAAGATTTCAACAGGTCCATTTGTTCTATTTCCTAGAAGCTAAAAAGTATAAAAATGTCACTATCCTTTGCCTTTTATTCATGAACTTTGGTTTTAATTCCAACAGATAGTAAATTTTTTTAAGGTGTTATTTATTTACAAATAGATATCTAGTAGACCAGCTACTGTCTATAAGACTAAATATTTTCTCCTTTGGGCATGCATTCTATCATTCATTTATTAAATATTTATTAAGCATCAATTATATATGAGACACAGTTCTGGACCCTGTTAGAACAATGAACAAAACAGACAAGATCTCTGCTATCATGGAACATGCAGTGTAGAAGGACAGTGTGAACAAGAATAATAATTTCTGATAGTGATAAGCCCTAAGAGGAAAATAAAACATGGTAATGGGATTTTGAATGCCCTGATAAAGGGGCTACTTTAATTGGGATGGCCACAGAAGGACTACCTGAAGTTACATTGAACTAGATGCCTAATGATAAAAAGAAGTCAATCATGTGACTATCTGAAAAGGAGTTTTCTAGGCAGAGGAAACATCTAATGCAAATGCCCCAAGGTAGAAAGGGTATCTATTAAATGCCTTATTTTAAAAAAGGAAGGGTCCAAGTAGTAAATAACTGGAAAACATGATGTCAGAGAAATAAGAGGTGGCAGATCATATAGGGGACTATAGACCATGATAAGAGGTTTGAAGATTATTCTGATTGCAATGGGAAGCCATTTGGAAGGTTTTACACAAGGAGAGATGTTTGATTAAAACTGTTCATGATCATTTGGGTTACTCTGAAGAAATGGAATATAAGGGTAAAAGTGGACCAAATCACTTACAAGGCTGTGGCAGTCATGTAGATGAAAAAATGATAGAGTGACTTGGAATGCAGGGGAGCAATAGAGATAGTAAATAATGATCAGATTCAAGACATCTTGGAGATATAGTTGACTGGATTTGCTTATGGTTTGGATGTTGAGAAAGAGGGAAAGCATAATAAAGAATAAATATGATTTTTAGGTGAGCAACTGAGTTGTTGCTTATTACAATTAAGTGTGTAGTAGGGTTACAGATTGGTACTTAGACATGTGCAAATATAAAATTTATTTCTGGCTAATCTGGTTTTCCTCACAAGTCCTAACTTAGATTAGTGAAGAGTGGTTGGGGAATTGAGAAAGAAAGGAAACTTTTATATCCAATTCAGTTAAAAGCTTAATCTATTCCTATAATTTAGTAGTCTCTTTGAGTAAAGCTCAGACTCTTGTGATGCTAAGAGGTCTTCCACCTTCTTCTTTTCTTACTTCCTAATACTGACTGTGTTTGCAGTGGTGGCAAGGATGAGGAGGCCTTGGATCTAGAATACTGGACAAAAGATGGGAACTAGTGATTCACATATAGATGCTGAATTACTATATGAAGAGATATTCATTCTTCCTTAATAATCAGGAGTATGTGAATTGAAATCCCTAATAATATGTCATTTTGCTCCCTTGAGATGGACAAATTTTAAGTCTGATAGTACCAAACATTTAAGATTTGGAGTAATTGGAACTTGTAAATGTTGCTTTGAGAGATGTAAATAGGCTAAAACTCTGGAGAACAAGTTGGCAAAATGTTATGTACTGAAAAGTACATGTATCCTGCAAGCCAGCAATTCAATTCCAGAGTATACACCCTCACCCAAAAAGCTCTTGACATAGGTATATGGAGGTAGGTGCAAGAGTATTTATTGAAGGGCTGTTCATAGCATAAAAAACAAAGCAAAGCAAAACAAACAAAAAAAAAAACTACCAAAAGTTCATCACTAGGGAAGTGGCTGAGTTAAGTTGTGGTTTGATTACAAAACAGAATCCTACTATTTAATGTTGTAGCTCAGTTGGTAAGAATCTGGAATGTGGGACACCTGGGTTCGAAACCTGGGTCGGGAAGATCCGCTGGAGAAGGAAATGGCAACCCACTCCAGCATTCTTGCCTAGGAAATCCTATGGACAGAGTCTGGCCGGCTACAGTCCATGGGGTCACAAGAGTCGGACACAACTTAGTGACTAAACCACAACCACCACCACTATAGAAGTGAATACAAAGTGTAAGTAGCATAGAGACACTAAATAATTTCAAAAACAAAATATTGTTCTAAAAAAAGTTTCAAAAGAATGCGTAAAGTATGATACTGCTTATTGAAAGTTTCAAAAGATGCAAAATAAGCATATAATGCTTGGGAATATATACAAATGGAGTAAAAATGTAAATAAATGCATGAGAATGATAAACAAATTAAGGACAATGGTTGCACCTGAGTGAGAAGAGGTGATATGTTTACAAATATAAATGCATATATGGGACTTAAGTCTTGTGTGTATTTGTGTGTGTATAGCTCCTATTTCTTAAAGTGGGTGGTAGACACGTGGGTGTTTATTATGCCTTTTATTAATAATCTTTTATAAATATTTAATTATTACATAATGCCCTTTGAAAAGGCAACAGAAATTAATGAGAACTGACATTTATTGAGCTCTTCAAGTATAAGCCTAGTCCTTTCTCATTCAATCTTAGTAACTCTTTGAAGAAGTATTAATACACCCCTGCTATATAACAGGAAACTAAGGCCTTTAGAGGTGAAATAATCTACCTATAGTCAGGCAGCTGTTAGGTGACACAGCCAAAATATGCAACTAGAGCAGTCTGGCTTAAATGCTCACGTCGTTAACCTCTGTAAATGTTAATCATCCTCTCTTAAAAAGGCCACGTTAACCGCAAAGAAGTCTCACGTTAGTGCAGGATCATTTCAACCTCTGGGTGCAGCTGGGACTACAGCAATAGAACTTAGCCGCTTTGGCCTCTAAATTCAGCGGATTTTCTGAGGCTAGAAGAACATTTGCTCAGGAGCACAGGGCATGAGTCATTTCCTTAGGTATCTGTTTATTCGTTTAACAAATATTTATCAAGAGCCTCTGTAACACAGTGGTAAACCACAATTTATTTCTTGTCTACATCATTTTTGCCTTTTGCCAAGTTTTGGGACACAAATTTGAAATTTCCATTTTCATTTCCAACTAATGCAAGGAATGCTGTGATTAATTATTAGCTATTTTTGAATTTGCAGCCTGGCTTACTGTGGATCTCATTTAAGCCTAACCATTGTTGACCTGCAAATTCATATGACGTTAAAATATTTTAACCACTTCTTACTTTAAAAAAAAAGTGTTTATTGAGAACTTTTAGTTAAATAAAATACCGATTTAAATAAAAATATTGCTTTAAACAGTTTAATTTGACTACCTCCTTTCTCTCAATGTGTTTCCCCTTTAGTATTTGCTTAATCTTACCCTTCAGTGAGATTTTGAGATTCTCCCTGACAATGTACTAGATATATTTTATAATCCTGTGCGTTCAACAAGATGTTGAACCCAAAGTAGCTCATAGAACTGCTGACATGGATGCATTTAGGTTAACTTTAATTACTTTCTCACTGGCTGTGCTAAAACCAAGTTATTTTCCCTCTGTGATTAAGAATGGTTTCATTTTGTCTATCTTGACTGGTTTGTATATGTGAACTTTACTCACTAGTAACAGCTGGGCCTCTAACTCATCATAACCTCTTTTTAAATAGTTATACAAGCATAATAATATTGAGAAGTAGCCCACATTTTTACTTACTGTTCAAGTCAGTGATCATGTGATGTAAATATTTAAGCATTCTATCTAGTCCTGTCTCTAATAATTTATTTCCTTTTTTATACTTAATATTCAGGGACCTGAAGGAATTACAGGAATTCTGGGACAAAGAGGTCGTCCAGGAAAGAAGGTAATTTTCTTTTTATATCTTTTTATGTTGGTTTTCTCTATTCTGATGTGCACATAGCTGCATAGCATAGTGATGTTTTTATTTGTTCTAGAAATAAAGCATTAAAGAGCTATAAATTTGAATTAAAAGGCACAATTGTATAAATTAATATTTAATTCCACATAGGAGTACTTTTTACCTTAGTTATCTGAAGTCAAATTTTTGACTTTGTCATTTCTAAAAAGATCTTTGCCTTTTCTTCTCATCTTTACCAGAAATTCTTTAGTAGACCATGGGCATGAAAAGAGAGAAAAGAAAAAATACTATACCATTTGTGCCATTTTATAGCAACTTTAGAAAGATATTTAGGGGAGAGAAGTATTATTAGAATTGTTTCTGGCTTGTTTGAATATATTTTTCTAACTTGAAAAGGTTAGTATTGATTTTATCTTCCCTATTATTAACTAAGAGACACAAAACAATATGTGTTATTTGCTTCCTTTTGCTAAGAAAATGTGATGTGTTTGTAAAATTTAGTACTTTATAACAAATAATTCATACTTGGATAGAGTCAATAATTTGTTCAAGTATTGGTGAAACATAGAAATTACTTTCCCATTGTAATACAATAAATCTGAATATATTTACTATAATTAACTACAAATCACACCATATTCTAGTTCCCAAAATTGAATTATATCATTTCTGTGAATATGCACCTAATCCATCTTTCTCATAACTTGGGGGTCAGTATAAGAAATAATAAAAGATAAAAATAAATGAAGTACATTTTAGTTACCATTCTTAGCCATGAAATAATGCCCAATATTGAAGTCTCTTCTCATCATAATGTTCTTTCTAAATGGTTTTACAAGTAGGACAGTGCAGATCCTTACAGCAACCTGTGAATTATTATGAATCACCAGAAATTTCCTGACTGTAATCATAGTTTAGTTTTTCTTTGTGTCTACTTGATTGTCAATAATAGAACTAAGTTACCACATGTGAAGAATAAATTATAACATTTACTATTTAAAAGCAGCTGTACTTTGATATTAGAGAATGATCAGTTAGCCTGTTGGAAAACAGAAGAATTTGTTTTCAGATGGATATAAAATCATGTAAAAATGTTACAGATTTTTAAAGACAAACTCCAACCAAGTGATGATGTTGAGTATACAGAACTGCACACTAGAGCCTTTATGCATTAAATGTATCTTTGGGGCACTGAAATTCTCTGTAGAAACAGGCTTGTCATAGGGCCTGTGTTTTCTCAGGATGTGAGTAAACATATGCGTGCATGCATTTGTACATAAATACATAACAAGTTTCACGAATAAAAAACTTGGTTATTTGTAATTCAGCATGAGCACCAAACTTCCCTGCTTACTTATGCAAAAATGTTTGTATTCTTTTTTCCAAAATTGCTTTTAATTACATTTTTAAGGTAACCCAGGTGGTGATGGTATGTTGTTATCATCAGTGGTGGTCTGTAGTACTAGTAAGTTAAAACAAAGTTACTGTTTATAGAATTTTGCCTACAGAATATCCTCTGGAGCCATTCAAGTATATGATGTAGTTGAGTAATTTAAGGATAAGGTTTTTTCTTACTTTTCTCTCTTACTAATGGCATCTGCAGGGCGATAAAGGACAGATGGGGCCCACAGGAGAAACTGGAAACAGAGGTGCTCCTGGACAAACTGGAGAAAGTGGTCTGAAGGGTGCCAGAGGAACTCGAGGTGCTGCGGTCAGTATCTGATTTGTCTCCAAAACTGAGTTCACTGCGGATGGAAAGAAATGTATCCATGTCTAAAAGCTTCATCTCTTGATTAATTTTACAGAGAAAGCAAAAGTTCCATTGAAAATAATCTACCTCCATGGGATATGGAGAATTGTAAGCATTCCACAGTACTTAAATGGCTTAGTGGTTTCTGGACATGAAAAAGGAAAGGGGAAAAAAAAATCTCAAAATGGAAATAAAATATGAAATAAGATTTTAAAAAATCAGATTATAACTCCCAACCTAAGTAGGAAAGTTTATACAGTTGTACTTGAAATCAGGATTTAATATCTGTATAAAATTTTGCCGTCATGGTTGACAAATTGCTTTGAAAATTAGATTACTCAAAAATGGGTTTTCTTTATATGCTTAAACTCTCATGCTTATCTAGAGATTATATCTTGCTAACCAGCTGTGGTAAGTCTCCGAAACAGCTACTGATTTTTGATCTTTTGTATGAATTTTACATGATATTGGAAGCAAAGATAGCATGATACTTTTGAAACTGTAATATCAAAATTATGTTGCTAACATATTTTAACTTGTTCAAAAAGTCACAGAAGAAAGAGATGCAAAATATTTAAGAGATTATCCAGTTTAGTCTTTTGAGTATTGCATAAACTTATTTATCAAATCCATATGTATTTCCTAGTCACCATTTAAATGTCACAAGTAGCTTTTCACCAAGGCCTTCTGGAGAGCATTGAATAATCCATTTGTTGTCTGAGGAAGGTTTTCCTTAGCCTCATTTTAGGGGAAAATCACATGAAGTGACATATTGTTTAGACTGGAGTATCAAAATGCAGTCTCTGATGGGGAACTCTTTTAGTTGAAGCTCTCTGATGTTCTAAATGTAATTCTCTATCCGTTATCTCCTCTTATCACTTACTCTCAATTCTAAGACTCCTCAGCCTCATTTTATTTTTTATATTTTTTTTCATTTATTTTTATTAGTTGGAGGCTAATTACTTTACATTATTGTAGTGGTTTTTGTCATACATTGACATGAATCAGCCATGGATTTACATGTATTCCCCATCCCAATCCCCCCTCCCACCTCCCTCTCTTCCCGATCCCTCTGGGTCTTCCCAGTGCACCAGGCCCAAGCACTTGTCTCATGCACCCAACCTGGGCTGGTGATCTGTTTCACCCTAGATAATATACATGTTTCAATGCTGTTCTCTCAAAACTTCCCACCCTCGCCTTCTCCCACAGAGTCCAAAAGTCTGTTCTGTACATCTGTGTCTCTTTTTCTGTTTTGCATATAGGGTTATCGTTACCATCTTTCTAAATTCCATATATATGTGTTAGTATACTGTAATGGTCTTTATCTTTCTGGCTTACTTCACTCTGTATAATGGGCTCCAGTTTCATCCATCTCATTAGAACTGATTCAAATGAATTCTCTTTAATGGCTGAGTAATGTTCCATGGTGTAAATGTACCACAGCTTCCTTATCCATTCGTCTGCTGATGGGCATCTAGGTTGCTTCCATGTCCTGGCTATTATAAACAGTGCTCAGCCTCATTTTAAATCTTCCATTCCTTACTGTCATCTTACTAAGTCAGGTAGTATGTACTTCCTTTTATTTAAATTGCTAATATTTTTCTTCTATGTCCTATGCATTCAAAAGTGGCATATAATGTGATATCCAAGAGTAGAATTGCTGGATCATATGGTAGTTCTGTTTTTAATTTTAATTTTTTGAGGAGCCTGCATACTGTTTTCCATAATGGTGCACCAATTTATATTCCTACCAACAGTGAACAAGGGTTCCCTTTTCTCCACATCCTTCCCAACACTTGATATTTGTTGTCTTTTTTATAATAGCCATTCTAATAGGTATGAGGTGATATCTCATTGTGGTTTTGATTGCATTTCCCTGATGATGATCCTCTGCCCATTTTTAAATTGGGTTGTTTGTTTTTTTGATGTTGAGTTGTATGAATTATTTTTATATTTAGATATTAACCCCTTATCAGATTCATTGTTTGCAAATATCTTCTCCCATTCGGTAGGTGACCTTTTTGCTTTATTGATAGTTTCTTTGGCTGTGTAAAAGCTATTTTGTTTGATATTGTCTACTTATTTTTCCTTTTGTTTATTTTACCTGAGGAGAGATATAAAAAAATATTTCCTAGACCAATATCAAAGAGCATACAGTCTGTGTTTTCTTCTAGAAATTTATGGTTTCAAGTCTTACATTTGAGTCTTTTATGGGAATACTTCGTATTAATCCTTTTGATGTTTGCTAATCTGACAAATGAAATAGTATGTCTCATTTTCTTTCTTACATTTTCTTGCTTGCAACTAAATAAATTGTACTTTTTGCTCTGAAAGTTGCCTGTTCATATGTACTTTACATATTTTTCTATTAGACTGTTTTCTTTTTCTTAATTGCAAGAACACCTTATATAGTTTAGATAATATATTTTTGTTAAATATGTTGCAAATATATTACAAATATATTTCCCTTTCTATCATTTATCTTGTTTACACTATCTTTCACTGGACAGAGGTTTTAATTATTACAACCAAATTTGTCAGTCTTACTGTTAACAGTCTAGGTTTTGTTTGTTCATTAGAAATGACTTCTTTACATAAAGTATATAAAAGTATTCTTTCATATCCTTTTCCTAATATTGTTGCCCTTAGCCCTGTTAAAGCATATGGAGTTTATTTTGCTATAAGTTGTAAGGGACTAATTTCTTTTTTCCATGTTCTTAGCCAGTTGTCTCAATGCTATTTAATAAATCTATTTTCCAGTTTTCTGAAATGCTACCCTCACTGTAAGCTACTCTCAAAAAATGGTCTGTTTCCATTTTCTCTATTTTCTTTTCTCAATTTTTTAGTTTATTACTAGGTACCACACCATTTAAATTGTTACATCATTATAGTATCTTTTGAGATCTAGAAGGCCAAATATGTCATAATTTATTTTTCTGAAAAGCTCAGCTCTTACTATGATTTTGTCTGTTTTTGTTTGAACTTTAAAATACAATTCTGCAAGTTCCTTTAATATTGAATCATTCATAGAAATAGAATTACCATATTCATTCTATGAATGATTAACATGTATCTTTTTATTTACTTATATCTTCTATATCTTTCAGTAAAGCTTTGTTATGTCCTTTATCTCTGTTCTTACACCTTTCTTATTAGGTGTATTGTTAGTTTCTTACAGATTTTGCTGTTTTTAGGGTAGTCCTTTTTCTAGTTCATCTTCTTACTGGTCTGTGTAAGAAATCTTTTTTTAAAACTTTATATTTATTTCAGTGAATTTTAATAATTCTAAGGATTCCTTAGGTAAATAATTGTATCACCTCCTCATATTTATTATTTATTATCCTTACTTATTTCATTGCTTAGAACTTCTGGCTGGTGTGGCACTTGGCTGTGCCTTAGTTTCCTTATCTCCTATTTATTTTGAGACTCAAATAGAAGAGTTGGTGTGAAAACTTTTTAACAATATAAAAGTGAGGGACATTTTTAAGAGTGTTGTTTTTGCTTTTTTTCAGTTGTCATCTTCTCAGTAATTTAGGAACATTTACTGATTTGCCTTTAACTTATGATTTCCTCATCTGTATAAATTGATAATAAGTGTAAATAATAGAGGTGAATATTATACATAAGTTGTCAACCAATTCTCTTTTAACAGCTTTGACCAGAGTTGAAATCATGTTCATCAAAGCACCTGAGGCTATGAATGAGTACAGAGTTCTCGATCCTATCATGACAATACTAAAAACTATCAGAATTCACTCCCTGATATTTAGTGATGTGCAAATACCACAAACTTTGATAAATGCAAACTACATTTCCAAGAATTTGCTGGAAGTTTACAGCATTCTGGCAACTGAAAGTATTTATTTTAATATGATTAAAGATATTCATACCAGAAATAAACCAAAGAAACATATTTTTGTGGGACTTAACATGGTTCAGAAGTAAAATAAGATGCAAGTTGGAGAACTACTTTTTGTTTTCCCGTTTCAGACTAGGTAGAATTTTGTATCTTGAAAAATCTAAGTTTTAAATAACAAAAATGCAGGTTGAACAATTTAAACAATTGTCTGTTTTCTTTCTAATGTTTGCTTTGTTTTTTAGGGACATTTAGGATTAATGGGACCTGCTGGAGAACCTGGAATTCTAGGATATAGGGTAAGTATTTCTAATTGGAAATAAGAAATGTATATTTGCATAAAAACATTACATAAAGATGTCATCCCAAATATACAAATTCAGATGAAGTCTCCTGATAATGCTTTCTAGCATATTTAGACATCAGGCTCCTATACAGTGAATCCTATTTTTCTTTCAGAATTAGTGCAATATCTAATGGCATAGCCATGATAGTATTATGTAGAGCACATACTAATGATATGGGGATTTTCTACTTGTCCTTCTCTTAGGGCCGTGAAGGTCAACCAGGACTTTCTGGGTTGCCAGGACCTAAAGGAGAAAAGGTGTGTATGTTTATATCGACTTTTTAATCCTAAAAGTAAACATTGAATGCATGTGTTCTTTCTGAAAGTATACTGGAAACATTTTCAATGAATAAAAGAAGTACTTTTCAACTTGGGAAGTATTGTAGATTCTAGAAGAAAAATAAATATAAAGGGAGAAATATTTAAAATAATTAAGAAGTCTTTGATGAATAGTTTCAAGATTGAGGTGAAACGATATATGTTACAGTACTTTGCAACCTGTAAAACTAATGTTAATTTGCCTATTGAAAGAGATTGTGAGACTCTAGATTAAATGACTAACTATAGTACATTTATGGTAAAATTTTTATGAATTAAGAATAACTACAACAGTACTCCTCTTGATTTGTAATATTGTTGGAAAACTGACACTGAGAAAATTAGTAAGCTGCTTTTTATGTAATTACAAGAGGTTGACACTTCCAAAGAGAACGATATATGAATTACAACTGTGGATAAAGTATCATGTGCTAAGTTTTGTAGATAAAACTTTTTCATTTAAAAAAGATAAAACCAGATTGCATATTTTATAACCTATTAGAAATAATAGGCTTAATTTTTTAAAATTTATTTCATTAATTTAACTTTATTTATAAATCATCTTCATTGTAGGGTTATCCAGGAGAAGATAATACAATCCTAGGACCACCTGGGCCTCGAGGTGAACCAGTAAGTTTTTTTCTAAAATTATTTTGATGTTTTAAGATAAAAAGCAGTTCGTACAATAGATTCATAGCACCAGTTACATCTTTTTAAGAAGTTTTTTTTGTTTGTTTTTAGTTTTATAACATGGTTTTATATGACAGCAGTACTTGCAGTCATATAATCTAAATAGGAAAACTGTATATACAGGTCAAGATCCTTAGCATTATATAGAAGTTTATTATTGGAACTTTCAAATCTAATTTCCAGCATTAAATTCATGATAACAACTTTTTACAAAGATTATCAAAATATTACATACTCTAGGCATTTAGGGCAGATATTTATACATCAAATTCAGATTTATATCTAAAGTATGTTTAAAAATCTGATCTGTGTCCTTGTTTATAGTAGTTTATACACAGTTACCAAATGATTTCAAAATTCATCTAACTAGTTATTAGAGCCAATATTTTTTAAAGATTATTAATCTGTAACCTTCTAATTACGCATTTTAAAGACTAGCTGTAACCATGATTTTTTTAAAAGTAGCTCTTCTATCTTTGATTATCGGAATAACTGTCTCTATGTTCATACAAAACAGTGTGCAGGATATATATAAATCAAATGAATAGTGCAAAAATGCCTGGTTCACAGAAATAAATATAATTGGTTAAATTTTCCATATTTCACATGTCATATAAGATAAAAGAGTCCTAAAACAGAAGAATCAGAATATACAGTCACTCCCAATATTTTGACCTGACTCCTTGGAAATCATTGAAAAGTATACTCTGTTTTAGAAATAGGAAAAATTCTAGAGTTTTTCCAGGTAAATCAAACCAATCTCACACAGAGGCAAACTCATCTATAAAAATATATAAAATGTTATTGTCAGAAATCAACAAAAAATGAAAAGACACCTACTGAATGGAAGAAAATTCTTGCAAATGATATGACCACTAAGGGACTAATATCCAAAATATATAAACATTTCATAATTTCATAAACATTTCAATAGCAAAAAAAAAAAAATCCAATTTAAAAAATGGGCAGAAGACCTGTATAGACATTTTTCCAAAGAAAACATACAGATGGCCAGCCAGGCACATGAAGATACTTGACATTGTTAATCATCAGAGAAATGCAAATTAAAACCACAATGAGATAATCACCTCACACCTAGATGGCTGTCATCAAAAAGACCACAAATTACACATGTTGGTGAGGTGGTGCACTGTTGGTGGAAATATAAATTGGTGCATCTATATGCAAAACACTATGAGGTTTTTCAAACAACTAAAAATAGAACTGCGATATGACCCATAAATTCCATTCCTGGGTACATATTCAAAAAACAAAAACAGTAATCAGGAAAGATATATGCACCCCAATTCCATAGCAGCAATGTTTACCAAGATATGAAATCAGCTTAAACGTCCATCCAGAGAAGAATGAATGAAGAAGATGTAGTCATATATATATATGCACACACACACACACATATATACCCAGAAATATATACAATACTACTCATTTACCACAGTATGGGTAGACTAAGAGATAATTTTGCTAAGTGAAATAAATCAGACAGAGAAATAAAAATACTATGTGATATCACATATATAGAATCTAAAAAATGAAGCAGTAAATATAACAAAAAAGAAGCAGACTCACAGATATAGAGAACAAACTAGTGGTTAACAATGCAGAGGGAGAATGAGGGAGAGGCAAGATAAGGTTAAGGGATTAACAATTTACTGATGGGAGACATACTAATACATCTTTTGTTCAGGTCAGTTCAGTTCAGTTGCTCAGTACTATCTGACTCTTTGCAACCCCATGGACTGCAGCACACCAGGTCTCCCTGTCCATCACCAACTCCTGCAGTTTACTCAAACTCATGTCCACTGAGTCGGTGATGCCATCCAACCATCTCATCCTCTGTCGTCCCCTTCTCCTCCTACCTTCAATCTTTCCCAGCATCAGGGTCTTTTCAAATGAGTCAGTTCTTCAGATCAGGTGGTCAAAGTACTGGAGTTTCAGCTTCAACATCAGTCCTTCCAGTGAATATTCAGGACTAATTTCCTTTAGGATGGACTGGTTGGATCTCCTTGCAGTCTAAGGGACTCTCAAGAGTCTTCTCCAACACCACAGTTCAAAAGCATCAATTCTTCAGCGCTCAGCTTTCTTTATAGTCCAACTCTCACATCCATACATGACTACTGGAAAAACCAAAGCTTTGACTAGATGGAACTTTGTCAGCAAAGTAATGTCTTTGCTTTTTAATATGCTGTCTAGGTTGGTCATAACTTTTCTTCCAAGGAGCAAGCGTCTTTTAATTTCATGGCTGCAGTAATCATCTGCAGTGATTTTAGAGCCCCCCAAAATAAAGTCTCTCACTGTTTCCATTGTTTCCCCATCTATTTACCATGAAGTAATGAGACCAGATGCCATTATCTGTTTTCTGAATGTTGAGTTTAAACCAACTTTTTCACTTTCCACTTTTACTTTCATTGAGAGGCTCTTTAGTTCTTCTTTGCTTTCTGCAATAAGAGTGGTATCATCTGCAAATCTGCAGTTATTGATATCTCTCCCGGCAGTCTTGATTCCAGCTTGTTGTTCATCCAGTCTGGCATTTCTCATGATGTACTCTGCATATAAGTTAAATAACCAGGGTAACAATATATAGCCTTGACATACTCCTTTCTGGATTTGGAACCAGTCTGTTGTTCCATGTCCAGTTCTAACTGTTGCTTCTTGACCTGCATACAGATTTCTCATGAGGCAGGTCAGGTGGTCTGGTATTCCCATCTCTTTCAGAATTTTCCACAGTTTGTTGTGATCCACATAGTCAAAGGCTTTGGCATAGACAATAAAGCAGAAATAGATGTTTTTCTGGAACTCTCTTGCTTTTTTGATGATCCAACAGATGTTGGCATTTTGATCTCTGGTTCCTCTGTCTTTTCTAAATCCAGCTTGAACATCTGGAAGTTCATAGTTCATGTACTATTGAAGCCTGGCTTGGAGAATTTTGAGCATTACTTGCCTAGTGTGTGAGATGAGTGCAATTGTGCAGTAGTTTGAATGTTCTTTGGCATTGCCTTTCTTTGGGATTAGAATGAAAACTGACCTTTTCCAGTCCTGTGGCCACTGCTGAGTTTTCCAAATTTGCTGGCATACTGAGTATAGCACTTTTACAGCATCATCTTTTAGGATTTGAATTAGATCAACCGAATATCTACTCTATGTGAGTGATCACACCATTGTGATTATCTGGGCTGTGAAATTTTTTTTGTATAGTTCTTCTGTGTATTCTTGCCACCTCTTCTTAATATCTTCTGCTTCTGTTAGGTCCATAACATTTCTGTCCTTTATTGTGCCCATCTTTGCAGGAAAAGTTTCCTTGGTATCTCTAATTTTCTTGAAGAGATCTCTAGTCTTTCCCATTCAATTGTTTTCTCTATTTCTTTGTACTGATCACTGAGGAAGGCTTTCTCATTTCTCCTTGCTATTCTTTGGAACTCTGCATTCAAATGGGTATATATTTCCTTTTCTCCTTTGCCTTTTGCTTCTCTTCTTTTCACAGGTATTATTAAGGCCTCCTCAGACAACCATTTTGCCTTTTTATATTTCTTTTTCTTGGGGATGGTGTTGATCACTGCCTCCTGTACAATGTCATGAACCTCCTTCCATAGTTCTTCAGGCACTCTGTCTATCAGATCTAATCCCTTGAATCTATTCATCATTCCCACTGTATAATTGTAAGGGATTTGACTTAGGTCCTATCAGAATGGTCTAGTGGTTTTCCCTACTTTCTTCAGTTTAAGTCTGAATTTGGCAATAAGGAGTTCATGATCTGAGCCACAGTCAGCTCCTGGTCTTGTTTTTGCTAACTGTATAGAGCTTCTCCATCTTTGGCTGCAAAGAATATAATCAATCTGATTTTGGTGTTGACCATCTGATGATGTCCATGTGTAGAGTCTTCTCTTGTTTTGTTGGAAGATGGTGTTAGCTATGACCAGTGCGTTCTCTTGGCAAAACTCTGTTAGCCTTTGCCCTGCTTCACTCTGTACTCCAAGGCCAGTTTGCCTGTTGCTCCAGGTATTTCTTGACTTCCTACTTTTGCATTCCAGCCCCCTATAATGAAAAGGACATCTTTTCAAGGTGTTAGTGCTAGAAGGTCTTGTAGGTCTTCATAGAACTGTTCAACTTCAGCTTCTTCAGCATTACAGGTTGGGGCATAGGCTTGGATTACTGTGATATTGAATGGTCTGCCTTGGAAACGAACAGAGATCATTCTTTCATTTTTGAGATTGCATCCAAGTACTGCATTTCGGACTCTCTTGTTGACTATGATGGCTACTCCATTTCTTCTAAGGGATTCTTGCCCACAGTAGTAGGTATAATGGTCATCTGAGTTAAATTCACCCATCCAGTCCATTTTAGTTTGCTGATTTCGAAAATGTCGACGTTCACTTTTGCCACCTCCTGTTTGACCAATTCCAATTTGCCTTGATTCATGAACCTAACATTCCAGGTTCCTATGCAATATTGCTCTTTTCAGCATCAGACTTTACTTCCATCACCAGTCACATCCACAACTGGGTGTTGTTTTTGCTTTAGCTCCATCTCCTCATTCTTTCTGGAGTTTTTTTCTCCACTGATGTCCTGTAGCATATTGGACCCCTACTTACCTGGGGAGTTCATCTTTCAGTGTCCTATCTTTTTGCCTTTTCATACTGTTCATGGGTTTCTCAAGGCAAGAATACTGAAGTGTTTTGCCATTCCCCCAGTGGGCCATGTTTTGTCAGAACTCTCCACCATTACCCATCAGTCTTGGGTGGCCCTACATGACATGGCTCATGGTTTCATCAAGTTAGACAAGGCTGTGGTACATGTGATCAGATTGGTTAGTTTTTTGTGATTGTGGTTTTCAATCTGTCTGCCCTCTGATGGAGAAGGATAAGAGGCTTATGGAAGCTTCCTGATGGGAGAGACTGACTGAGGGGGAAACTGGGTCTTGTTTGATTGGTGGGGCCATGCTCAGTAAACCTTTAAGTATCTTTTGTTACCTATTATTGACCAGATACATTTCAGTATTCACAGGTATTAGTTTCTGCAAAGATCCCCTGGTCAATAAAAGGTACAGACTACTGTGTGTTAAATAAGCTACAAGGATATATTGCACAACACAGGGAATATAGTCAGTGTTTTAACTGTAAATGAAGTACAACCTTTAAAAATTGTGAATCACTATGTTGTGCACCTAAAAACTTACTTACTATTGTACATCAGCTATACCTCAATTGAATAAAAGGAATTCCAAGTTACTCCATAAGTTATATAAATTTAAGAAGTAAATTGTTAAGAGACAGAACGATGTCTAAAAATTCTGTATCAAATACATTCTAAATGTCTCTAAACCTCTGAGAGACAATAATATGGAAACAGTATAGATATTTAAAAGTACAAAGAAAAATATGGGCAAGTAGAATAGAAAAGTGCTCTTTTCCCCCAGATTCATGTATTCCATGTTCAAAGAATGTCACTGAAATATAATAAATGTATTACACAGCTAGCATAATAATAGTCATTTTATTAGTAGACTTGAGACAGGTATGAAAATTAGACCAAGAATATTCTAAGTAATTAAATCAAAGTCAGAGATTTTTGTCTTTATATTATGTCTAATATCTTTATTCACATAGATGTAAGCTTTTTATCCATAATAAGTGTTATGGTTCTGATGATAATTTCTTTTGAGCTTTTTTTTGGATAGTTGGTCCTAATATGTGATAATTGGTTTTTCAAGTGCATTTTAGAATAAGTAGTTTGAACTGCTTATCATATCAAAGGATTTTATATTAGAAATGTTTAGAAAAAGTTAAAAGTAGGGCTTCCCTGATAGCTCAGTTGGTAAAGAATCCACCTGCAATGCAGGAAACCCCAGTTCGATTCCTGAATCAGGAAGATCCACTGGAGAAGGGATAGGCTACCCACTCCAGTATTCTTGGGCTTCCCTTGTGGCTTAGCTGGTAAAGAATTTGCCTGCAACGTGGGAGAACTGGGTTCAATCCCTGGGTTGGGAAGATCCCCTGGAGAAGGAAAAGGCTACCCACTCCAGTATTCTGGCCTGGAGAATTCCATGGACTGTATTGTCCATGGGGTCACAAAGAGTCAGACACGAGTGAGTGACTTTCACAAGTTTATTTGTTTCTGCCTCAAGAATTAAAATGAGTAAGTGTAATTTCTTTAGGTCAATTTATATCTTAATATTTAAGATTTTGCAGATTAAAGAATAGACAATATAATTTCTAATGAAGAATGATAAAGTAGAATTAGCTCTTAGATACTTTTAAAAAGGTGATGAAATATAATATTTTCTAATTAATGCAATTGATTAAGTGCATTAATCACTTAATTAATGGCTGAGTGGTCCTGCTTAAATTGTTTTCAATCATTTTAACATTCAGTACAAATGCAAGTTATTTTGATATCTTTTATAACATACTTTACTCATCTGAAAATTCACATTGTTACCTTGGACTTCATTTTGTCAGTATTTCTTCTAGCAGAATAATTCTGAGATTGTCTTTAAATAACCAGTGTTTATGGTGTTCTTCATGTTGTTGAAATTCAATATCCTGAAATTATCTGAAGGTGAGAGTGAAGAGTGTTCGTCTCTCAGTCATGTCTGACTCTTTGTGATCCCGTGGACTATAGCCCTCCAGGCTCCTCTGTCCATGGAATTCTCCAGGCAAGAATACTGAAGTGGGTAGCCATTCCCTTCTCCAGGAGATCTTCCCAACCCAGGGATTGGAACCTGGGTCTCCCACATGGCAGGCAGATTCTTTACTGTCTGAGAGTGGAACTAAACAAGTTATTGTACATTTGATTTCATATTTTTACAGAAAAAAATATTCCACATTAACTATTTCATCTGTGTTCTCAAATACTTAGATACATTGATTGTTCCTGCGTGTGGTCTCTCTAGGGTCCAATGGGAGAACAAGGAGAGAGAGGAGAGCCTGGAGCAGAGGGATATAAGGTAATTCCTATAAATTTCACACCTTTCTTCTGAATATGAATAGGTTTCCCTGTGGTTCTGCTCAGTTGCAAATGAAAATAAGCATCATTGAGATAATTAGTAATATCTTACGTTTTTGATCCTAGAAGAAGCTCTTTGTATTTTCTGTTCCTTCTTTCTAAAATTATCTTCATCTCCTTCCATTGCTGCTTTGTCTCATCATTCAGATCTCACCTGAAATATTACTTTTGAGAGGGCTTCTCTAACTGCCCTTTCTATCCACCACTTTATATCTTATTACTCTATTTATTTTATGGCATTTAATGTTATCCAAATTATCTTACCACCTTTTTATACACTCATTTTTTGTCTATTGTCTACATCCCTTAAGAAAATATAATATCCATGAAAATAAGACTGACATGTTTTTCATCATTATATCCCCAACTTTGAGAACACAAATTTCCTACTATATAGTAGAAGTTCATTAGAGACTTGTCAAGTGGATAAACACCATTATATTCTTATGTCAATTCTTATCCTCTTTTATTCTTAAAAGGATTTTTAGAGACAAGCTGTATTGCTCAAATTATATTCGACTATGGAGAGAATTTATTCAGTGTCATTATTTATTAGCATATTTGTGTTGAGGATGTTCTGTATTCCTGCCCTGTATTTCTTCCATTTCTGTTTATAATGTCATATACTAAATAAAATATATATACTAATGTCAAATACTAAATAAAATATATATATATATATATATCTTCCATTTCTGTTTATAATGTCATATACCAAATAAAATGGTCATTTGTTAACTCTCTCCCTATACCTCCTATCTTTTTCCTTTGCTCACAACATTATCTGCTTGCTCACAAAATTACATAATCTTTACTTACATAAATCCTGTCTACCCTTTATAATCTAATTCATACTCCCTTTTCTACTGTCTAACAGCAAGCTTTCCCTCTAATCTAGTCCTATAGTATTTATTGGTTATAAAAGTCATTCAATACAAATATTTTACAATCTTCTGCTACTATCATTTTTGCTAATTGTTTTTAATGTGTAGATATCTTAGCTCCTCAATTTGAATATGACTTCTTTTTTTTCTTGTATAATATTTGTTTTAAGCCCTGTACATAATAGTATATAATATGTTGTTGTTCAGTCATAAGTCGTGTCCAACTGTCTGAGACCCCCATGGACTGCAGCACACCAGGCTTCCCTGTCCTTCACTATTTCCCAGAGTTTGCTCAAACTCATGTCCATTGATCAACAGTGCCATCCAACCATCTCATCCTCTATCGCCCCCCTTCTCCTTTACTTGAAATTAGCTTTTCTTTGGGTTGAGAAGCCAACTCACAGCTTTCAGCATAATTTGAGAAGCTCCTTAAACTTCTTTGACTTTTTCTGTGCTAACTTCTCTACACGTTCTTAGGAAAATCAGGTTCTTATAATATCTTCTTTTGACTTCTACCAACTACAACCAGTAACTATCAGCATGGCAAACAAACAGCTAATTATTCTGTTGGAAGGGAAAGAATCTCTTCTTTACCTGGCTGGGAGAAGAAAAATCCTGCCCCTGTTTTTCTGGATAGTCCCTAGATTCTTTAGAAATCCTTCATCAGAGGTAAGTTTTTCCCTAGGATGGCTATAGAATCTGGTTCTCCTTTAGTCCATAGAGTGCTGATGAAGTCTTCGGTCATGGATGTTTTACCACTTAATGTGATATACATTTTCTTGTTTGTCTTATTCCATCTTGTTTCTTAGGCTTTAAGAGTCATTTTGTCATTTGTTGATGGATCTATTTTAAAAAGCCATTAAGTGCCAGTCAGTCACAATAACTTCATTACTTAGACATCTCAAAGTCATGAAATACCCACACTTGTACCCTGCCACATTTTCCCAAGCACATGTTCAATTCAAACAGTGGAACTATGCTTTATTCAGAGTTAGATCATTCTGTTATACCCTTACGTGATACTTTTAAATGATTGCCTTTCTGTATAGGCATTGTAGACATAACCATTTCACTCTAGTAAACAGATGGTCAGAATTATTATAAGCTTCTTTCAATTGTGCTCAAATGCACATAGCATAAAATTTACCATTTTAACCATTTTAAAATGGTATAATTTAGAGACATTTACTATATTGGCAATATTGTACAATTATCACACATTGCCTAGGTCTAGAACATTTTCATCACCCCCCAAAAAAAAAACTGTGCTTGTTAAACAGTCATTCTACTTCTCCCAAGCTCTGGAAACCACTACTCTGCTTTCTATCTCTACCAAATTATCTATTCTGTATCTTTCATATAATTGGGATCATAAAATATATAGCCTTTTGTGTCTGGCTTCTTTCACTTTACACAGTGTTTTCAAGATTCATCCATGTTGTAAAATATGTCAGTACTTCATTCCTTTTTATGGTTGAATAATCACCAAGCTTTTAAAAACACTTTTATATTCACAAATATTCTTTTTTTTTTTAGTAAGGATATCACTATATTTATTCTCATTCAGGCAATTTTTCTATAACTTCAATAGTTTCCTCTCGAAACATAAGAACAAAAGAATCCCAAAGCTCAGAACTGGATCACTTGGCCCTTTCTCTTCTTACCTCCTCTGAGTTCAAAATGCTTGCACCTCTTAATGGCCAGCATCCTCTTGGATCTGCAGCTGGAAAAATATAGAACGCTTCACAAATCTGCATGTCATCCTTGCACAGGGGCCATGCTAATCTTCTCTGTATCATTCCAATTTTAGTATATGTGCTGCCGAAGCGAGCACCACAAATATTCTTAAAGTTATGATAAACTCATGATTTTCCTGTTGGAGAAAAAAGATGGAATGGATAATGAATATTTTGCTTTCGTCTGGCTATGAACAACTGAAAGACATTTTGAAACCCTTATCACCATCCTTTGTTCTTTTTTTCCTCTTGAAGAAACTGAGACTCACAAAAGTCAAGTATCTCATTCATTATTATCAGTAAATATAACTAGTCATCACTATATGTGATATGTTTTATGTGTTACATATAATTAAATGTCTTCTCATTCAGCATTTATTTTAGTGTCTTCCATGGACCAGGAAGGAGCCCTGAATGTAACATGGAGCATTCAACACACAGTCTTTGACTCCATGGACATCACATATAAAAAATAAGAATATTTAATCAGTATCAAAGCGGATATAGTGAAATATTTGCCATCCAGAAAACTACACATCACGTATGTCAAGATAAATTCACTTGAGGCTTGATAGAGAGCCAGAGGACATGGTATGAATAAGAACATTATACTGTTAATATTCACTTTTTAAAAGTGTGGGCAGAAACACATAAATATCTAAGATTAAGTCAACCTAAACTTATATGAGACAAAGCCCTAGAAATAAGTTGAATAAATTATGTTCTACCTTAAATTCCTTTTTACTTTCGTTTGGCAAAGGTCATAGAAATTTTTGCATACAATAAAAGAACTACTAATCCTATCCTCACTAGGTCTTCAGTCCTTAGCATTAGATATACACATCCAAATAGCTACTAGACAGCATCACAGGTACCTCAGACTCAGCATGTCCCAGTCCAAATCTGATCCTCCTCTTTTTATGTCTTTAATTCAGTGAATAGTACCAGCAGCAGACATCCAGATGTCTAGTGAACTGATCTTCCCTCTTTCTATCTCTCTCTGTCTCTTTTTCGCTCTCTGTCTCTCTTGCTTTCTCTTTTCTCTCACCTCTCCCTCCTCATTCTCCCCTCTCTCTATCCTCTCATCTCTCAACTTCAATTGGCCACTTCTTTTAACCTTTTATGTATCTCTGGAGTCTATCCACTTTGCCCTACTTTAGGGTTTCATCGTGTTTTGCCTGCATTCTTTTAACAGTTCACTAATTTGACTCACTATCCACAGTCACAGCTCTTTTAAATCCATTCTCCACTTAACATGTTGTGTTAGGTGAATCTCCATTCATTCTCCCATGCTATTCCTCTGCAGAATGCCTTCCTTTTTCTTTACCGCCTGGAAAACTCATCCTTTAAACTTCAGCTTCCCATATAAAATCATCTCTTATGATTTTATAATCATCATATATAATCATCACTTTCCATATAAAATCGTCTCCAGGCTCCCTTTGATCATCCAACCCCTCCCACTACTAACATCACCAGAAAAAAAATCAATCACTTCCCGCAATCTTGCCCACATAACTTCATAATAATATTTACTGCAGCGTATTTAATTCTTACCACTGTAGAAAAATAATTTGTCAGTTTTTATTGAGATGGAAAGAGCCAAAGGAGCTATAGTGGAGCTCCTAGGAAACAAGTTTGTTTTTCCTAAGGTTTGCATCCAAACATCACAAACCCTATAAGAGGCAGTTGGTTCTTCTATAATCATTCTAAAAGGTCTCTGTAAAACTGCAGCTAGAATGGTGACAAAGCCATGATAGACCATGATGGTTTGGAGTTTTGTAGTTGACTCAGTATGGTTACACTTAGTTCACTTTGTAATCCCATCTCTTCACCAATTGCTTCTCTCCTGAGCTGGCTTTATAAGTGACCTACAATAATTGTATTTACTTAAATGAAACTCCCCCTTGGTTGACCTGATTCTGTTACTTGCTGATCCTGGTCATGTTTTGTTGATAAGAGTCATGCTGTTTGTTGGTAGTCATCCTTTTCTCTTTAGTTATGACTGTGTGCTATTTATAGAAAGTTTTCCAAATCAGCCTTTATCTCTTGCATCTGTTTTCTCCCTTAAACAGGATTTGTTTACTTTATCAGGAAGTTGAATCTTAAAACCATAAACATTTACGCTGCAGAATGCAAACAAAAAAGACTTCAACTGATCTTGCTGTGAGAATAAATCATTAGCCTTAGGTAATCCCTTCTCCTCCTAGCCCAGAAAGGAGATGAGCCTGATAACTGTCCTTCCTATGGCATCCTTTCTGTAATATACAGGAAGAAAGGAATCTGAAGTGGACAGTGGGGAAGGGGATAAAAGAGGTTACATGTGGAATTCTTCCTGCATAACTGTTACCTGACATGCCCCTAGGTTGTTGTTAGTTTCTGTTTGCACACTTGAAAAATGTGGTAGGTCAGCATTCCTTTCTAGGAGAACTGGGCTGATGACAGATTGCTAGAGTCAGAGTCACTTGATGTCTTGGCATATGCAGTGACAACCACCAGTCTTCAACTCAGTAAATCTACTATCTAAAAGGCTGTGACCTTAATTTGTAAAAGTGGAGACCATAGAACACTGGAAAAAAGATTGAAAAAGACATTTGCTTTCGAACTCTTTATTCACTAGTTATTTACTATGTTAGTTTCCTGAGCCTGCCATAACAGATTACCACAAACCAGGTGGCTTAAAATGACAGAAATTTATTCTCTCATGATCCTGGAAGCCAGAAATCCAAAAGCAAGATATGAACAGGGTTGTGCTCCCATTATTGGCTCTAGGAAAGAACCTTTCTTGCTTCTTCCAGCTTCTGGTAGCTAACAACATCTTGTGGCTGCATCACTCTATCCTCTGCTCACCTTCACATGACCTTCTCATTTGTATCCTTCTCTTTCTCTGTGTCTCTTACACGGACAACTGTCAGTGGATTTGGGGCCCACATGGATAATCCAGAGAGCTTCCCAGATGGCATTATGGTAAAGAACCCACCTGCTAATGCAGAACACAAGAAATACAGGCTTGATCCCTAGGTCGGGAAGATCTCCTAGAGGAGGAAATGGCAACCCACTCTAGGATTCTTGCCTGGATAATCCCATGGACAGAAGAGCCTGGAGGGCTATAATCCAGAGGGTCACAAAGAGTCCAGTAAAATCTCCTTCTGAAATACTTAATGTGATGATATCTGCAAAGACCCTTTTCTCCAAATAAGATCACATTCACAGGTTTTGAGGATTAGGGCATAGACATCTTTTGGCAGACCTATATTAACCCATATGGAAAAAACCTCTATACTCTTTCTTAGTCATCATTATATCCAGTGGCTGTTATGTTCTATACTATTTCTAAGAGAGAATCGTTACCTCTGTAATATTTAAATTGAATTTTGCAACATTCTGCTACCACTTTAAGTGATACTTGGAGAAGGAAATGGCAGCCCACTCCAGTATTCTCTTGCCTGGAAAATCCCATGGACAGAGCAGTGTAGCGGGTTTACGTCCATGGAGTCGCGAAGAGTCGGACACGACTGAGCGACTTCACTTCCACTTTATGTGATGCTACTCTATCCTCTAAGTTGTATGTCTTTATGTATTCTAATAATATATCCTTTTCTCTTCATAGGGCCATGTGGGTATACCAGGACCAAGAGGTGCCACTGGACAGCAAGGGCCCCCAGTATGTTTTGAAAGCATTCTTTGTAACATTAATGTTAACATATGTTATTTGGTCTCTACTTTATATGTGATTTCTCTTTTGATTCCTGTTAAAGGGTGAGCCAGGTGACCAGGGTGAACAAGGACTAAAAGGAGAGAGAGGATCTGAAGTAAGTTGAAATCATTTAAGACAATTTGAAATGTATTGCTGGCTTGAGAAAGCAAGGACACAGGGAGTTGCTGTTCATTATAACTTAAATGATCATTCACCCTTTCAGAACAAGAATCACATGGGCCTCTAAACAATGTGTTTGTCAATAATTGTGCTAAAGCATCATTATTGATTAATTTATGTGTTTTGACTGCCCTCCAGATTTCCCTTTACCAGCAGACTATTCTGGTTTTTAGAAAATTGCCTAGACTTATCCCAAACTAACTGTCCTTCTTTGGGGTTTTAGGTAGAAATAACAACTAGCCTTAAAGCCAGTATTGCTAAGTGAAAATTTAGCAGTCATGCTTATATAGTTGCTGTAGTAAAATAGGGGTATAAATCACTGGTATATGACACAGAGTCAAAATTGGCTTAAAAGATTTTTTTTTTCCCATAGCACAAGTCAATTATTTGTTATCAACAAACTAAAAATCTATTATTACTGAATTTAGCCATCTCCTTCCCTGTATCAGAATAGATGTTGCTTCAACCTTACATATGGAGAAGGAAATGGCAACCCACCCCAGTATTCTTGCCTAGAAAATCCCATGGACAGAGCAGCCTGGCGGGTTCTAGTTCATGGAGTCGTAAGAGTTGGACACGACTGAGCAACTGAACACACACACACACCCTTACAAAACAACTGGATTTGTAATTTGTAGCATCAGTTCATCGCTACCCAACTTTTCATTCAGCCTTATTAAAAAAAAAAAAAAAATGCGGAGAAAGAATACAGCTGTCTCATTCACTTAGAAGTTGTAATACCCAAATTGGAAAAAGCAGTGGAAAAATCTGTGAACCTAGAACACTACTAATGCTTTCATGTGACTTCCTTATGCTTGCTTTAAGTAGCTAAGGATGAACATGCGCTCCCAAGGTTTGATCCTAAAATTTCTAATCCTTTACAGTTAGTACTTTCATTTTCTTGGTGTTTTCTTTTTGCTTTTTGACGTATCTCAGAAAGAATAAAATTTTTTTTGCTGTTTCTTCATATCTGTTAAAATTATACCAATGAAAATAAAATAGTCTCACTAGATCACTGCACCTCCAGTCTATATAGTCAGCCTTCCCAGGTATTAGAGCTGAAAAGTGCTGAGGAGCCGTGGTTTAAATTCTGTATAATCCGTGAGAACTAGTTCTTTTCCCACTATGGGCGATGCTGGCATACAGTCTGAGGTTACACTAAAAACCCTTATGCAATTTCAGATAGGAGCGGTTGTTACCAAAATATCACTGACTGTTACTCACTAGGGTCACTTTGAATAGCCAGATGGATCCTGGGGAATAACCGGCATCTTATTTCTGTAAAGCTTTAAATGTGTTTTTTAGATTTGGAAAGGGCCCTTTAAAATCATTTGGACAGCCCTCTCATCTTTCAAATGAAGTAGTTCAGGTCCCAAAGAGATTTATGAGTTACTAAGATCACAAAACTGGTTACAACAAAACCAACATTAGAAACTTTATTTCTTGACTCCCATTATTACACAGAAGCCTTCTTTTATAGATTAAATTAAATATTAATTTTACTTAACCAACTGATTGATTCATTAGTCTCTCAGATATGAAACTGTGGACAACTATTAAAAAAATTGGAGCAAGTCAAGTCAAAACCAATTGCAAACCACTACATTTTTTAGAGACTTTCATAATGCAAATGTAGTGAACTGTCCCATAATGGCTTTCAAATACAGAGACTCAAGCCAAAATTTTATTTTCTTCCCAAAACAAAATTCCAGATTTTAGTGAGTTGAAATTTCTTGGTTAAAAAGAGTATGAGTCTTACTTCTCTAAGTCTGAGTTTGTATTTTAAAGCTACCCTCTCTAACAAAGTTAGAACTAGCAAAGTATTGAGATGACTATTCTTCAGCTTCATTTAAATAAAAAACAAATGAGTGTTTGGATAGTAATGGCACATTTAAAATTTTCTGTTATCTAAAGAATTAGATTACCTACTTTTGTAGTCTGTGAAGTGGTACAATTCCAGTGAATTGAAAGCTGTTTTAAATGGATCTGATTTCAAAAGGGTCATTCTATTTTTCAAAGCTAGGCAGACAAAAGAGCACAATTCTGCATATACTCTAAAGACTATATATGAATTCATTCACCTTTCCTATTATGAAAACAGGAAAGTCTGTTTGATTTATGAGATACTTAAATTTAAATAAAATAATATGAGTAAGTTGTTTGAAAAGAGCATAGAATGCTTCTAGCTTTATTGCATTTGAATTTGGGGCATTGGTGGAAGAGTGACATTTCTCACCCTTTTTATGACACCAACTGAATTAATCACCTACTAACACCTTCTATTTTTTCTTTGTCTTTGGCCCAGTCTTTAATTTCCTACTGAACAGACCACCTCTGTGTAGGATTAATATTTAGTAATATTTGGCTCTTAATTTAGTTATAAGAATACCTAGCGATTCCAAATTCAAGGCTTTTTTAAATGCACAAATTCAAAAAAATACCAGTCTTTTACACTTTGTTGACCTTTATGTATTTTAAACTTCCATTGCAAGTCTGTGGTTCCTCTAACTGGCCTACTTCATTTTAGTTATGATGACAATAATTGTCATAAGGAAACTGTTCATGAATTGAGCAACTAAAAACAGCAGAGACTATTTTGCTATTTTTATACACTTTATGTTCAGTAGGTAGGTTTCTGCCACAATTTTACCATTAAAAGTAGCAAAAGTATTCTTTAAAAATAATTTGCATAGCCATAATTTTCCTTTAGTGTTATTCTGTTGGGAGCTACTTCCTCATACCTATCCAAGTATTAATAACTAATATTCTAAATCTAATTTTCACAATGATAGATCCATATATATAGGTTTTAGAATACAGTATTTACCTGTTCTGAAATAATTCCCAACATAATAGCCACCCCAAAACATAATTGATTTGTGATGGTCAATGAATGTCTTTGTTTTTATTTTGTTATTTGAATGTTTGGAATAAAACACTCATATATATGTATAGCATATCTGAACCTTAAGCCATAAACTCAGATACACTAAAAGTATAAGTTTATGTTCTTTGTAATGGAACTTAATTTCTGTTCTGAGTGCCCTTCCTGGCCTGTGGTAGAAACCTAATTGATGGAAATTTAGTCAATTGATTGCCTTTAACTCTGTCCACTCAGATGTCTTACATTTGATTCAGAGAGTTTTCCCCATTCATTGTCTTTTCAAATATGCAGTTACACTCTGGGTGGCAATGGTAGGGAAGAGGAATAGGAGGTGAGATTGAGTCTCAACCATCATCTGTTGGTGCTAGCATCCACTGAAATGTGCATCATCCCTTTGGAGCCCCGTTGGCCATCGTTCCACTGTTTCGGTGTCTACGTTGGCCCTCCTAGCAGAAGTTCTTTGATCCCTGTTGATTTTTACACTGTTTTATCAACTCAGGTTTAAGACCTCCTCAGATCAGGCTCCAAGGGCCATGTGCTTTCTGTTCTTCGCCACATGGAAATAACATTCTGCTGCTCCCCGCACCATGCTCTGTGCTTGAGGGACTTAGACTTTCTCAGGACCCTTGGCCTGACATCTCATGGAGAAATTTCTACTCTTGTTGCTGACAGTGTAATTTAGAGGACATCTCATGAGGCCTTTAGTCTCCCTAGCCATCATCTCTGTACCCAAGTCCCCACATTTGTCTGCAGTATTGTCGTCTCCACCCGCCCCGGGACTTGAGGGGTGGAGTCAAGGTCTCTTCTCAGAGATACCCATCAATGTCTTCAGTCTTGCTTCTCTTTTTACCTTTTCTCCAAAGTGAAGATTTTTTTTATATCCCCTCAGGCAGGAAAAACTTTCTCTTACATTATTATAATTCTTCTAAATATGTTCTTTGTGTCATAAATTTTATGACTTGAATCTTTTATTACCTTGACTTTTGAGACTTTTAATATTTGAAAATCAGGTTTTTGTGTGGGTTGCACAAAATACTGGAGTGGGTTGCATTTTTGTGTTAAGGAAATACATTCTTTTCAAACTATTACCCCACCATGAGATTCAGAGGACTATTTTGAAATTCATAAGCTAAAAAAGTTTATTTTAAAAATCAAAAGTCTAGAACAGATCTTTCACTTTATAAAAAGAAATACGGTGAAGAAAAAAAGCACACCAGTTAACATATTTTAATATTATCACAATTCATATACTTATTTTGTGCTATTCAAAACAACCAAAAACAAAATTGTTTTCAATATTTAAAATAGTATTTATTTGCCTATTTCATTTCTTCATTGTGTTTTATTATAAGATCATATGTTTCAGAAATTGTATTTACTTCAAGTAAACCCAGTTCACCAACTATCCCATTTTCTTACCTTTAGGAGGAATTTATATTAATGACTTTTTGAAGCAAGAAAAATAGCTTTTGAACTTGGAGGTATAACCCTTGATTAATATAGTTCCCTTTCATCAAATTCTAACAAAATGGGATTTTTATTTCTTACAGAAAATGCCCTTATTCTCTGTTACTATATACACTATCTCTTCTTAAAACATTTAAGCTCATTTTCAGACTATGTAGCATCTTTTGAAATTTTTTATCTTGTTATTATTGTCAAATTGACTTTTTAGCACAACTATCTTCAGATTTTAATAACTTAACATCCCATTTTGGTGAAATTATCTTGTTTCTGAGAACTTCTGACTTCTGAAAAATATGTCTGGTAATGGCAATATGCTTTTTTTTTAATTTGTGAACTAGGTCACTCTTTTCCACATTTTTCTTCTTAAGATAATTTTAGGATAGCATGAGAATAATGGCATGATTTGCAAGGGCAAATTTCTAACTATCCTGGCAGACCATTACAGCGGAATCAATTATAATTTAAAACATCTCACACATGGAAAACCAAGCAGCTCTGTGAGAAATAAATATCTTTTCTTTGATTCACAAGTATGTTCTTCTCTGTACTTCCAGATAGAACATTTTAAGTTATTGATTCATATCCCTCACTCTACTTTAAGTGCCTTGGGAACAGGAGCTTTAATTTTGCATCTCCCACACATAACAGAGTCCCTGGTACCTCATAGTCAATGAATGTTTGTTGCTGTTATTTTGTCACTAAATAGCAAAGTCATGTCTGACTATTTTGTAACACCATCCACTGTAGTCCACCAGTCTCCTCTGTCCATGGGATTTTCCAAGCAAGAATACTGAAGTGGGTTGCATTTCCTTCTCCAGAGATCTTCCCAGCCCAGGGATAGAGCCTGCATCTCCTGCGTTGCAGTGCGTCCTTTACCGCTGAGCCACTGGGGAAGCCCCAGTGAATGCTCACTGAATTAATTAAATAGGTACTTAACCAATTTCAATAGGGAGACAGAGGCCTTGCCTGCAAGTGGGGACTTTTGTTTAAATAATCAGCTTCTTTTTAGAACTATAAATCTTTGAAAGTTAATTGCTCAGTCGTGTCTGACTCTGCGAGACCATGGACCACCAGGCTCCTCTTTCCATGGAATTCTCCAAGCAAGAATACTGGAGTGGGTTGCCATTTCCTTCTCCAGGGGATATTCCTGACCCAGGGACCCAACCCGGGTCTCCTGCATTGCAGGCAGATTCTTTACCATCCTGAGCCATAAGGATAGCTCCTTTTGGAGGCCAGGTGGAAATTCATCCATTATCTGGTCAAATTCTCTCATTTACAGATGAAAAAGTGACTCCCAGGAAAGTTAAATAACAATCCCAATGATGAGTATAAGGACTTGCTTGTAGCATCCAGGTATTCGAGTTCTTTTCTGTGCCATCTGTTTATTGCAATCAATTGACAACAGTGCTTCACATCTTTAGGGTCCTAAAGGGAAAAGAGGAGCTCCTGGTCCTCCTGGGAAACCTGGGATTCCTGTAAGTAACAAGCTGTCTTCATCTTCATTATTTTTCTAAATAGAATTGGCAACTTTAGCGAGCAGAATAGTTTGGAGCCAATTATGAGAAGTGTTGGATAAATTACATTGTCTTTAAAAAATGTTTAAACCCGTGCTGGAACACAGAGGGAACAAAATATGACCATTAGCTCAAAACCAAGCTTGGTGTTGAAATAGAAGTCACTGCAGTTGAAGGATGTTATTTTCCGGTGTATGGAGACCTGTCTGTGAATTCATGCTACTACTGTCGATGATGAGCTACTGAAAAACAGGGAACTTGGAGTCATGACTAAATAAATGGTGACAAAGGTCAGAGATTTCCAAGCATGATTAAAAGGACATGACCTGGATTTTAGTGAGAGAACTTGACCTCTCATTTCCCTGGGAAACAGAACAGAAAGTCTTAGGAAAAAAAGAAAAAAAACTTCAAATCCTTTCATCATAAAACAAAGTTTAATTTTACCTTAGCCATTCATTTCCTCTTTGGCCAGGCAAGTATGTGTTGACTAGCTTATTAGCAAAGGCTTTCTGCTGGTCTCCCCTAGCCAAGGGCCTGATTTGAGTGGCCTGTGTTAGTTCAAGAAAAGTAAAGAAGTGAATATAAATTATAAGCACATTGAGATCAGAGATCCCTGTAGATTAAATCTTGTTCCTCAAGAATAGAAACAAAATGTTCAGACCTTTATTCAGTCGTATATTTATCTAATTCAAAGTGGCAATTAAAGAGCCTTAATTTATTTCTTGGGGAAATAATACAGTATGAAGTTTTAGAGATGATGAATGTCAGCCTGTATTCTATGCAGACAGGTGCACAGGGCTGATCTTTTCTCCATAGCTGGATAAACCATGGGCTGGCACAATGAGAAATACTAAGAAAATACACTAAAGCAGAAATGTTACCAAGTAAATTGCTGATTAGCTTGGCATTTTGTTTAGAGGACAGTTGACTAATCTGTTGTATACAAATAGTAAATTATTAAGGAATCCAGGAAATAGGAAAATTTGTCCTGGGACAGAGTATTAAAAATGTAACCCCCTATCTTAATAAGTATAAAAGTATTTGTCATTTAAATATCTGTATAGCATCTCTCTATAATCCAAGTAATTTTTAATTATCAAGGGACTTCCAGGACTACCTGGGCCAAAAGGCATGCAAGGATACCATGGAGCAGAAGGCATTTCAGGAAACCCTGGAAAAATTGGGCTACCAGGAAAACACGGACTTCCTGTGAGTAGATTGAATGTTTTTTACACTTTATTTCTTACGCATAAGTGTCTCTTTACAGGATCATAGATATTTTGGCTGTCTTTCTTAGCTTTGAGATTCGCTCAGATTAAGCCAATCATTACTATAATAATTATTTTGGAATTGTGTTTATGATTTTCAGGGAATGTCAATGAGTACATTCTGTTGTATATTTTATATATAATAACCCATATTATTAATAATTTATATCATTCTTAGTACATATAAAAGCTGGTAAATAGGAACCATAAAGAAGTAATATTTTAAAGGCTACACAAGCTGACTGTTTTGAATTCATCAAATGTCTTAAGCCACCTTTGGAACATTTCAGGCTTAGCAATGACTCAAGGTAAGCTCTGCCAAAATCATTTTCCCTTTACTTTTATAGCCACACTATTTTATAAGAATTATGTCAATATTTTCTCTGTGTTCATCCATTGGTGATGCAATGAGCAATGATATAGATTCTTATTTTTATGCAAATTTCTATCTTATTTATTTGATCAGAAACTTAAAATGATATTTTTGTCTTCATTTATCCATTTTCCCTTTTTCCTTCCTAAGGTCATTATAATCTGGATATTTATTGTTATCCCATGTTCTGTTTCCACTTGAAATACGAGAATAATTAATCGCATATTTCAGTAATCCAGTAAAATTTATCCTTTTACTTTTCTACTATTTGGATATGGTTGTATATTAATCTGTTTTTCTTTTCTTAAATAAATCAGTCCTAGTTGTTTATTCATATGAACCATGGGATTATACCAAAACCAAACCCAAATTAATATTCTTCTTTCACTATAATGAATTATCTCATTTGTTTAAAAAAAATCTATTGAATTATGACCAGCCAATTTAATTATTTAAGAAATAAATATCTAGCCAGATTCTATTTGGAAAGGTGAATATTTTTAAGGAGGCTTAGCTTGGTTTCTGTTTGTTTTGGAGACAGTATATCTGAACATCAGAGCATCAGGTTAAGGCCTAGAAAACTTTGAAAGTCAAGCTGATGTTTTTAATTAAAATATGTACTTCATAAACTTCTACCATTAACATCAGTGTGGTTAAAAGAGGACTTTGATTTGAGATCTCAGTCTTAAAGGGAGCTCATGCCCTGGGCCTTCATTTAGATGCTACATTCTAGGCTTACCATGTAATAGTCTTAAAATGAGGTTGTGGATTTTAAAAAATACAATATCAAAAGCTTAAGAGTTGGTCTGAGTCTCTGTTTAAGTTTTACCTGAAAATGTTATAATGAATCTTATTTTATTGCTTTGAATAAGATTTTGAGGGTTGAAACAAGGAAAACCACATTTCAAAATATGTTATATATTTTGCTGTGAACACAAGTTTAATCATGGAGGTGGTACGTATGTGGATGTGCCCAGTAGTCTATAAGGCTAATAACTGAGTTGTAAATACTAATAATAACAAATAGATTAATTTAATTACAGGAAGAGGAATTCATTTGTTTTCGACTAAAATACCACTAACCCAGATACTTATTCCAGATATGGATAATACAGATCAGTACCCTATGTATATGTGTTTAATAGGAATTTCAGATATTCAGCATATAAGATATTTATCAGACACTAGTGACAGGTCAAAGTCATCCATTACTTCTTATATCAGGTCACTTTATACTTCATTGTGAAAACTTCTTTCTGGCAATATGTGACACCTGCAGGTCCCCCTGGAAAGGATTGAAAATTGGGAAATGGAATGAATACATTGATTTGGACTTACAAAAATATGAACCATTTTCTCTTGCATAAAAACAGCAATATGGCACATGACTATTACCTGCTACTAGTTTCCAGAATGATAACAGACATTTTCTAATTACATCCTTCTTCAGTAGGATAATACTTCAAAGACAGTAATATAATGACTGAGAGAAAGCTAATACAGAAAACAATCAATGCAAATAAGATAGTGATTTCATTTTAATTCTAAGTAATATTCTAGAATCTGGCACACTGGTTTTATTGACAGTGTGGGTGAAGGCTAAGGCATGAAACCAAGTCACTGGCTCAATATAGGATAGATCAGAATGAAGAGGACTTAAAGCCAGACGGTGAGGCCACACTCAGGGCTATTGCAAAACCCAGTTAGAACTCTAGAGCATATCAACAGGGCTTCTTTGGTTACAAACAACAAACATGGCTATATGGATTGCCCACATATATAGGTTTGCCCAAGCTCTGCCCACTGGGAAGAGTTTCTTTCAGTAATATCTTTCACAGTTCAATGCAGCAGCAATCCACTTGTAAATGATGGTGAAATTCAGTGTAGATTTACCTATAAAACAGGCTGGAGCTTTCTTCTCCCTTACTAACTGGTTAAAAGAATTCTCTAGGAAAGTGGAAGGAGCAGTAGTAAAGCAGTAGAACAAGCATCATGGACGTCTCGATTGCATGATTGCATATTTCATTTGTGATTTTTGGACCTACTAGGGCCCAATACTATTTCTATTTAGACGTGAATGCTGCTGTACACAGCCAGTTTTATGATTCAGTGGATCAGATATCACTATCATAATGAGCAGTTCAGGAGACATGCTGCTGCTGCTAAGTCGTTTCAGTCATGTCTGACTCTGTGCAACCCCATAGATGGCAGCTCACCAGGCTCCCCCATCCGTGGCATTCTCCAGGCAAGAGTACTGGAGTGGGTTGCCATTTCCTTCTCCAGTGCATGAAAGTGAAAAGTGAAACTGAAGTCTCTTAGTCGTTTCTGACTTGTAGCGACTCCATGGACTGCAGCCCACCAGGCTCCTCCATCCATGGGATTTTCCAGGCAAGAGTATTGGAGTGGGGTGCCATCGCCTTCTCCCTCAGGACACATAGTTATTTGATAATTCAGCTTCACCCAGACACAGTCCAGAACTGCTTTCCAAATGGGAGATTACATTTGGCAAAGAAGGCATGACTTACCTACAAAACCTTATGAGTATGAGCTCTGATTCTCTTATTGGGATTACCAAAGAGTGCATATATCATCTCTGTCAGCTACAGACCCTTCTCATATTATTGGATCTACTCAGTCATACATTCAAATAGCAAGGTATCTTACATGGCATCTTGAATCTGCTGCAGTCTTTTCCTCAGGGCCCACAAAAGCTAGCAAGTTGGCAAAGGGCTTGAATGGATATTTCTTCAAATAAGATACACAAATGACCTATAATCACAAGGAAAGGTGCTCAGCACCACTAATCATTAGGGAAAATGCATATCAAAACCACTATTAGACACCACTTGGCTTCCCTGGTGGCTCAGCAGTAACGAAACCGCCTGCTAATGCAGGAGACTTGAGTTTGATTTCTGGGTTGGGAAGATCCCCTGGAGAAGGAAATGGCAACCCACTCCAGGATTCCTGCTTAGGAAATCCCATGGACGGAGGAGCCTGGTGGGCTACAGTCCATGGGATCTCAAAGACTCAGACATGACTTAGCAAATAAACAAGAACAACAACAAATTACTACCACTAAGATAGCTATTAACCACCCCCCCAAAAAAGGAAAGAAAATTATAAAATAAGAAAATTGTTGGTAAGTTTGTAAAGAAATTGGAACCCTTGTGCACTGCTAATAGGAATGTAAAATGATGTAGCGACTGTGAAAAACAATATGGCAGGTCCTGAAAAATTAAACATCGGATTACCGTATGATGCAACAGTTCCTCTCCTGGGTGTATACCCCAAAGAACTGAAAGCAGAAACTTGGACAGAAAATTTCCCAGTGTTCATAATAGCACTGTTCATAGTCATCAATTGATGGAAACAACCCCACATTAGTGTCAACAGTGAAATAGATAAATGTGTTATACACATATTAATACAGTGGAATATTATTGTCTTAAAAAGGAAGGAAATTCTGACACATGCTACAACATGGATAAACCTCGAAGACATTATCCTAAGCCAGACACAAACGTAAAGATATTATATGATTCCATTTATATAAGGTACCTAAAGTGATCAAATTCATAGAAAGTAGAATGGAAGGACTGGGAGGAGAAGGAAATGGAGAAGTTACTGTTTAATGGGTACAGAGTTTCATTTTGGGAACATAAAAGTTTCTGTGGATGGATGATGGTGATGGTTACACACCAGTGTGAATGTACTGATTGCCTCTGAACTATATATCTAAAACTGGTCAAAATGGTAAATATATGTTATATATATTTTACCACAATAAAGTGAGTAAATGGGTTGTAGCAGCAGACCCAAAGGTGGTATAGATTGACTGTAAAGTCTAGAGAGGTTCACCAAGCATCATGCCTCTTTTATTGTTTTGAGCAACGCAAAGTACTTGTCTCTTAGAGAGGATATCCTGATATATCCCCAAACCTAGGAACTTCTTCGATCTACCAAATATCGTGAACTTTTTAATTCTATCCTCTGGCATATCTTTGGGCTTCCATTGTGGCTCAGCTGGTAAATAATCCACCTGCAACGTGGGAAACCTGGGTTCAATCCCTGGGTTGGAAAGGTCCCCTGGAGAAGGGAAAGGCTTCCCACTCCAGTATTCTGGCCTAGAGAATTCCATGGACTGTATAGTCCATGGGGTTGCAAAGAGTCAGACGTGACTGAGCAACTTTCACTTTGCTGGCATGTCTTTAAGGGCACTTATTCAGTCCAGGTTGCACAGTGTCCTCAGTTTAATGGACTTGCAAGATGTTTTGTGAGCTATCAAGACTGTTAAGATATCCCTCTGGTCTGTTTTGTTAGAGGAAACTGAGCTGACAGAGCACTGAGATAAGGCATTGAAGGGATACAGCTCTCTCTGCCTTGTGAAAGCAAGCAAACTGCTTCTGATTATCTTTACAGATAGAAACATTGGTAAGAAGTATTTCACTAGGCCAGTAACTGCTGTTGCTAATGTCTATCCTGTTTAGTAAAGACACCATATCAGAAACTGCAGCAGTGACTGACATCAACACACAATTAATTTTGTAAGTTTAAGTGTTGGAGTTATCTGGTATTTGCATCAAACAGTTGAGTAAAATGGATGCGAAATATGGTAGAATCACTGCTCCTGCATCTTTTGGCAATAGTATTTACAATTTTCCACAGGGACGTGGTGGTTAATGTGCACAGTTTTCTGCATGGATGTGCTGTTACCTTAGGTATACTACTATGGGGAAAGGGGTAGGAAGAGATAGGAAGGGGTGGGAAGCAAGGGCTTCCATGTGTCTCTTACCTTTCTACTACAGTAGCCTTTACTTTATGAGTTAGGAATTTTCACTATTCTCTGAGATTGGAGGAAAAAAAATACAAAAAAAATACAAAAATGACAACTGGGCACGTAACCCTGCTGAAACTACTTGGAGAAGATATCAGGCCCAAACTGCATTTATCACTGTTTATCACTTAGCCTTCATAAACTTTCCACTCTGACCAGAGTGCCCTGATGATATTTTGGGTTTCCAGGGTTTATTATCAGTTCAAATCCAATATCTAACATCCCCCAAAATGTTGAGACTTTCCCTTTTTCCAGTGTTTAGTCACCTGGTAAATGAACACAAGTCCCTCTGAAGATGGCTTAGGGCAAGAGTCACTGTGTACACCTATGACTGCATTGCAGGTTCTTCCTCAAAGAGAACCTGCCTCCCTTTCTGTCAGGAATCCTCTGGCCCTTATCCAGGCATTTCCTTTGTTAGTTTCTCATTATGGTGATGAGTACCCTCATCTCTCTTTAATAGGGATCGCCTTGTGTTTTGTAAGTCTGGAATTTTAATCTTTATCTTTGCTGAGAATAACTACCTTTTAAGACAGTATACATGCCCGCACCATGTTGATTAAAACACCTTTGCTCCATCAGAGATTTGGCCCCTGTGTCTTTCTTTCTTTCTCTTCCTCTCTTTCTCTTTATCTCTCTATTTCTGGCTGATTCCCTGGAATGCAAAAGCCAGCTGTGTAACCCAGGGAATATTAGCCTCTTTCCTTCTTTCACTTTCTCGTCGTTGACTCCGGACCACCAGGTTCTGGTCCATTAAAGGACCAACACCCTTCAGTCAAAAGGTTCTGGTCTAGGAACTGGCTTGAGACTGGGAACTTAGTGAGAGGTCCTGAATCCCAAGTAAAGTGACTTAAATCAGGATTATGCAGACCTACCTATATATCAATATACTAGCATATTGCATGTTTAATTTCTGTGGCTCTTTGATCAACTAACAATCACCACAGATCTCTGTGGTCGGACCATCTGGTTCTGCTCCATCCTGTGGCTTATTGTAATAACTGCTTCTACCTTTTCTCTGATAGTTAAGCCCTGTCACCTAGACTCTACCACTGAGAGTCCAGTGAAGTAAAGTGAAGTGAAGTCGCTCAGTCGTGTCTGACTCTTTGCGACCCCGTGGTCTGTAGCCTACCAGGCTCCTCCGTCCATGGGATTCTCCAGGCAAGAAGACTGGAGTGGGTTGCCATTTCCTTCTCTACGGGATCTTCCCAACCGAGGGATCAAACCAAGGTCTCCCACATTGAGGTCAGACACTTTACCCTCTGAGCTACCAGGGAAGCCGCCTATTTAAATAAGGGAAACTTATACTGAAATTTCTTAACACCTTGGTAAAGAGTGTCCTTTGATCCCTTTCAGGAGCCATTGTTAGAGGGTGATTGATCAGATCGTACATGATAAATTTATCTCCACATTTCTATCTTCCTGAGCCTTTGGACCCTTCCTATGCAGTATGCTAGGGAAGTTATAGCACTTCAACCTCATTGACTAGGCCGCAGCTGAGTCAAGGCTTCAAATTGCCAATCCTTCAGTCTGTTAATGGTGCTTCCAGATGCTTGAGCATGGTCGCTATCTCCACAGGCAAGGAAGACTAAGGGGGATTGGAGGTTCACAGTTCTTGGTCTTGCCCATGTTTGTTGGTCTTGCCCATGTCTGGTCAGATATCCCCGTCCCTTGTCATAGAGTTCTACTCTTTCTCCACCCAGTGCCCTTATTTAGCTCTAAGTTCATTTAAGTTCAGTCTCTCAGTCATGTCCGACTCTTTGCAACCCCATAGACTGCAGCACGCCAGGCTTCCCTGTCCATCACCAACTCCCAGAGCTCACTCAAACTCATGTCCATTGAGTCGGTGATGCCATCTGACCACCTCATCCTCTGTCATCCCCTTCTCCTCCTGCCCTCAATCTTTTCCAGCATCAGGGTCTTTCCAAATGAGATAGTTCTTCACACCAGGTGGCCAAAGTATTGGAGTTTCAGCTTCAGTATCAGTCCTTCCAATGAATATTCAGGACTAATTTCCTTTAGGATGGACTAGTTGGATCTCCTTGCAGTCCAAGCGATTCTCAAGAGTCTTCTCCAGCACCACAGTTCAAAAGCATCAATTCTTCTGCTCTCAGCTTTCTTTATAAACTAACTCTCACATCCATCCATGACTACTGGAAAAACCATAGCTTTGACTAGATGGACCTTTGTCAGTAAAGTAATGTTTCTGCTTTTTAATATGCTGTCTAGGTTTGTCATAGCTTTTCTTCCAAGGAGCAAGTGTCTTTTAATTTCATGGCTGCACTCACCATCTGTAGTGATTTTGAAGCCCAAGAAAATAAAGTCTGTCACTGTTTCCATTGTTTCCCCATCTGTTTGCCATGAAGTGATGGGACTGGATGCCATGATCTTCATTTTTTGAATGTTGAGTTTTAAGGCAGCTTTTTCACTCTCCTCTTTCACTTTCATCAAGAGACTCTTTACTTCCTCTTGGCTTTCTGCCATAAGGGTGGTGTCATATACATATCTGAGGTTATTGATATTTCTTCCGGTAATCTTGATTCCAACTTGTGCTTCATCTAGCCTGGCATTTCATATAATGTACTCTGCATAAAAGTTAAATAAGCAAGATGACAATATTCAGCCTTGTATAACTTGTATCCCAATATACTCCTTTCCCTATTTGGAACTTGTCTTTTGTTCCATGTCCGGTTCTAACTGTTGCTTCTTGACCTGCATACAGGTTTCTCAGGAGGCCAGTAAGATGGTCCGGTATTCTCATCTCTTTCAGAATTTTCCACAGTTTGTTGTGATCCACACAGTCAAAGCCTTTGGCATAGGCAATGAAGCAGATGTTTTTCTGGAACTCTCTTGCTTTTTCTATGATCCAACAGATATTGGCAATTTGATCTCTGGTTCCTCTGCCTTTTCTAAATCCAGCTTGAACACCTGCAAGTTTCAGTTCATATATTGTTGAAGCCTAACTTGGAGAATTTTGAGCATTACCTTGCTAGTGTGTGAGATTAGTGCAATTGTGCAGTAGTTTGAATATTCTTTGGCATTGCCTTTTTCTTGGTGATTGGAATGAAAACTGACATTTTCCAGTCCTGTGGCCACTGCTGAGTGTTCCAAATTTGCTGGCATATTGACTACAGCACTTTCACAGCATCATCATTTTAGGATTTGAAATAGCTCAGCTGGAATTCCATCATTTCCACGAGCTTTGTTCATAGTGATGCTTCCTAAGGCCCACTTGACTTCCCACTCCAGAATGTCTGGCTCTAGCAGAGTGAATGATCATACCATCATGGTTATCTAGGTCATTAAGATCTTTTTAATATAGTTCTTCTATGTGTTCTTGCCACCTCTTTTTAATTTTTTCTGCTTCTGTTAGGTGCATACCATTTCTGTCCTTTATTGTGCCCATCTTTGTGTGAACTGTTCCCTTGGTATCTCTAATTTTCTTGAAGAGATCTCTAGTCTTTCCCATTCTATTGTTTTCCTCTGTCTCTTTGCATTGATCACTTTAGAAGGCTTTCTTAACTCTCCTTGCTACTCTGGAAACTCTGCATTCAGATGGATGTGTCTTTCCTTTACTGATTTACATTATCTTCTATACAATTGGATTTTTTATTTCTGATAACTTGCTATTGTGATCCTATTGGGGTTTTAGGTGGTAATATTTTCAAACATTGGCAACTTTAACCCTTAAACTCAATTTTTTTTTTTTCTTTCAACACAGGCTGATAGGGACTTCCACTACTATTTGCAAATGTAGCAGTAATAGTAGACATCTTACCACTGCTAATAATAGCAGAAATCCTATTACATCCTACTATTAGTCTTAGAGAGAATGCATCTAAAATTCCTCCATTAAGAATATTTTGCCATCTTTATTCTTTAGTTTCCTTGCCCTGTACTATCTTCTGGGTTGTTTGTTTCTTTTTTTCTTATTTTCTGATTTTCATTGTATTGATTGAATTCTCTTCTGCTGGTTTAAAAGTTATCTATTCTCTTTCAGCTGGTGTTCTGGTGGCAGTTGCCCTGAATTTAAGAACCAAATATGTATTTATTTAACTCTAGTTATTTGTTTAATATGTCACTAATTGTGTCTTCCCTCTAACAAAACAAATACTTTTATTTGCTCGCATGCCCTTTTGTTTCTAATAAACCATCCTTTCCCTTCATCGGTTTTTTTTTTCTTCATTGGTTTTTAATATAAGGTTGAATTTTGACTTAATCCTCATGCATTTACTTCTCTATATCCTTTGTTTCTTTTTTAACAGAGTAGTAAATGCAACTATTTAGTCACTATTACTTTCAGTATTTCTCATAGAATCTTCTGAATTTGTTTCTATTATTATTTGAATACTTCCTCCAAGAAGTATTTTTTGTGTAGGTGTTTGTGAGACAAACCTGAGGCCTCATATGCCAACAGATATGTTTATTATTCTCTTACATTTACATGAGACATTCAGCACTGTCAGTGGTTCTAGTCAGTAAAAGAAAAAGGAAAAGCCACCAGATTGGACTGAAAGAAATAAAACTGTCTTTATTCACAGATAACATGATCATCTATATAGAAAATCCTTCGGAATCTACAAAAAAACCCAAATATTAATTTAGCAAGGCTGCAGGGTGCAATATCAATATGCAAAAATGAAATGTATTCCTATATATTGTATTCCGAACAATCAGAAATTGACATTTAAAAAGCAATATTTACTATAGTGTTAAAATCTAACCCCCCTAAAATATGCAAGTTGATACTGAAAACTATATCACATTGCTTACAGAAATTAAAGAAGACTCAAATAAATGATGTATACACTATATTCATGAATCAGAGGACTCAATACTATTAACATGTCAACTATCCAATACACTGGCATTATCTTAAAACTTTAAAAGTACACCTGACTTATGAACCAGCCATTCTGAACTGGCCTAGAGAAATAAAAGCATATGTCCACACAAAAACTTGCACATGAATATTTGTTGTAGTTTTCTTTGTAATAGCCCCAAATTGGAAACAATCCATGTGTCCATCAAAAGGTAAATGGCTAAACAAATTGTGGTACATATGTATAATGAAATATTATTCTGCAGTAAAAAGAATGAGCAATTGATACATACTGCAATATGAATATATCTCAAAATAATGATTCTGAGTGGGGAAAAAGGTACAGCAAAGAGGACATACTGTATACTGCCACCTATATAAAATTCTAGACACTGTAAACTAATCTGTAGAGACAGAAAGTAAGTCATTGTTTTCCTGGAGAGGAAAGTGTGTGTGAGGAGGACTTACAGAGGGAGAGGGGAACATTTTGGGAGTGGTAGATATACCTTCTTTTTAATGTACTTTTTCACAGATGTATTCTTTGTGTCAATTTATCATGTTCTAGATTTTGAAATTTATGTTAACTATACCTCAGTAAAGTGGTTTTATGTGAAGATATAGGGGGAGAGAGAGAGATGACATTGAACTCCAACTATAAGTAGGAGTAAACTAGGAATCATAATGGTGAGTGGAGAAAGCAAAAAAGAAATATTCTAGGTAGAAACAATAGCATATACAATGCTAGGAAGAACAGTGTGATTGAAGAAGAAGAGGAAGAAGGTCAGTTGTGGCTAACGTTTAGTGAGCAAAGTGAAGAATGATACAGTTTGGTGCTGTTGAGGTAAGCAAGAGCAGCATCATGGTGACTAATGAAAGAATTATCAGGGATACTGAGCATTATCTAAACAGTGGGATCCCATTGAGTAGTAAATGTAGGAGGAATATTATTCTGGCTCCAGTGTGGAAAATGGATGGGAAGGGGCAGGAGTAGATGCAGAAGACTAAAAAGAAGACTATTTACTGCAATATTCCAGGCTATATATATATATGCATGGTTTGTACTAGACTGATGAAGCGGAAATGGAAAGAAGTAGATGGATTTAGGCAGTATTTAAGACATAGCTTTAATGTGACTTCAATGCTTGATTATGGAAGGTGCAGGAGGAAGGGAGATGTCAAGGATAACTTCTAAATTTCTAACTTGTTCAAGTTTCTAACTCAATGCATTGTAGTGCCCATCACTAAAAAAGCAAATGCTGAAGGAGGCCCAAATTTTGTGGGAGAGGTCTGACATTCGAGCGGAGGTGGTAAGTGAGCAATTAGATATTTGGGGCTAGGGCTCAGAGAGAAAGTCAAATATAAATTTAAAGTATTAACCTAGTAAAATGTATTAATCAAAGTCCTGTTTTGAAATAGATGAATTACTCAGCTTGAATTTTGAAGAGACTCATTATAAAAGTATGGTCAGGGTTAAGTCAGTCACTAAATGATGTTGGGTAAACTCAGAGCCTATCAACAGTAGGAAGCAGTTAGTTAACCACCCTGAGAGCTGAAAGGTTAAAGGAAAGAAATAATGTCAGGTTGAGAGTCAAGTTGAGACCCAGAGCTATTAGAAAAGGAGAATCTTACAGGAGCTATAGTTGAAAGTAACCCAGTCACTGACAGAATACCCAAGTTGGGAGGAGATGGGAGAAAAAAATATATTACCTCTCTCTTCTGGTAACTTTTGGTGTCCTAGTGGTTCATCCCATTGGCCAACCACAACTGGAAGTCAGAGCACAAGAGAATCAGATGAAGCAGTCCATAAAGGTGAGACTCCGAGAAAGATTAACAACATAGAGGATAGGCAGTGGGTGGATATGGGGAGCAAATGAAGAAAAAACACAGATATTAGGTTAGCAGTAGAAAGGTCTAGAACCGAGTGGTGATGAATTCTATCATTTGTAAGTCATGTAAAGAAGAAGAGGAGACTACAAAGGAGTCTGAGATAGAGTGGTCATAATAGAAAAAGAATGCCTTGTCTTGCAAGCTTAAAAATATTTCAAGGGAGAAATTCATCAGCTGCATCTAATAATCATGGGAGACTGTTGGACATGTTTTATTCTGTTTTGGGTTTGGTTTTTTGGCTACTCGCTGTCTCAATCCCATTTTTATGTTCAGAAATTTTTGTGTTTTCTCTCTTTTTGAGTCTTAACGGGAAACCACCTTTTATTACAGAAGTCAAAAATTTCAGACCTTCACCTTGCAGTTCCTCTTTGAAACAAGGATGCTAGCCCATGACCCAGAGCCTAAGCAGTCAAGTATATTCACCTACACTTTCTACTGAGAAAATAATACACAGAACCAGGGATAACGAGACACTCTTCTGGTGGCAGTAGCACTAACTTTCAGTGGCACTCGGTCTCCAGGGATGACTGGCATCAACATCCAAGAGCTAGGGTGGTGCTCACTATAGTGTCCAAATTCTGGCTGCCTTGTCTTTTAATTTGACCCATTTTCCAAACCTGGTTTTCTAGATTTATCTGTGATTATATGAGCTACTCAGTGTCTTTACAGTAAACTTTTTGCTTAATTGTTTTCTGACGTTTGCAAATAAGGACCTCCCCCTGACTAGTACAGAAATCTAATAAGATATCATTATAATTGTTGCATATTAGTATATGGAAATCATTGGTAACTTGAGCAAGTAAATATGTTCTTTGATTAGTGGAGGCAGAAACAGGGCTCGAGTGCTTGAGGAGTGAGAGTAAATGCCTGAGTAGTGAGGAAATCAAAATATGCAGACAGTTCAATGAAGAAATTCAGCTCTAAAGGAGAAGGTAGGAAAATAACTAGAGAAGAAACTGAGTCTAAGGTTGAAAGTTATTCTTAAATTAGAGAATCTTAACCATATTTAAATGCTAGAAGAACTTAGTATAGATGGAGATGCTGAATACTTGAAATCAAGGGATTAGTCAGACAACAAAACATGCATATTCTAGCTCCACTTAGAAAGTTATCCTACTTCTAATTGAGGATCATTTAAAAAATAGATTCTGAGCCACATATCCCTTTATATTTGAGTATTAAAAACTCATTGAATTTTGTGATGAAAAGATGAAATGAATTACAATAATATTGAATACCGTACAATATACCTCCCAGGGCCATGAAATTGAGCGGTATCTGATATTTCCATTAGTAAGCAATTAGGTATCAGATCATAACTCATTGTCTCCTACTTTTTAGCATTTTCAAAAAATGTTAAAAAAAAGAATTACGTGCATACTTAGAATATCAGGAGGTTAAAAGTATTGAAGCATTTCATAACCTTTGAAATAAAAGCAAAATAACTTTCCCTTAAGGAGTCCCCTTTTAACCCTAAGGTTTACACATGCTATTGGTATTTATGGATATAGAAATATTTTTTACAAATGTCTCTACTCCCTGTAGAATATTTGTTATGAAACTAAAATTATAATGCTTAATAAGGGACTAGTCTGTTCTGTGAAACTAGGTACAGTGGCTAAACTAGTCATTAGGAAAAGTGATTTCTAAGGGAATTATTTCTGAAAGCTACTGTGGTGATAGAAAAACTACTTAAGAGAAAACAGTATAATTTCTAAATACTAGCAAGTTACCTGGAATATTTTCAACAAAGGATAAGGACATCATTCTATTGGTCTTTTGTGTGTGTGTGTTTTTCCTTTTTTTATTTTCTTTTTTTCAAATCATGGCACCATGGTGTTTTTTGGCTCACCGTTAAAGACTGCTGGATTTTTCCACTGAGAAAAATATTTATTCTGGGATTTCTAGGATTATGCAAGTGCCTGATTTTCCTAAACAATGTTCTTTCTCTTTCTGATGTGGCCAAAGGAATTAAAGAATTTCTGGCATACTCACACTGCAGTTTCACTGTTTCTTCAAGGTCATGTGACTGCAACTGAAGGATGGTATTGGGGAAGCTCACAGTTGACTGTGTGAATTTTCTTCTGTATAAATGAGTGTTTTGAGACTAGTCAACTTAGCACATCTGCAGCAAATGAGTCTACCATGCTGTTTTCATTGAGCTGGGCTTCTGTATTAGCATAGTACCTGAGTCATTTATGAAAAAGGAAAACAACTTTTTCCCTGAAAAGACCATAAATCTATTTGTCATCAAAATGAAGGCTTACCCGTCTTTATTTTCCTTTGCTGCAACTAATAACATTGGTTATTGGAAAAGAGGGAAAGAAACTAACGACTTGGGACAAATCCAAGCCTTTCAATCTTGACTTTGAACTTCATCAGGTAAGCACAGGCTTACGTGTTGTCAAAAATGAGATGCTTGTCTTTGAAGAACGTTGAAAGTCTTGCATTTTTCCACCCGTGGATTGTGTCCACGTAGTCTAAGTCTAAGAAGGAAAAACACACTTCATCAGCCACTCATAATCCAAGCATAGAGTGGCAGGACCACCATGGAAGCCTCTGTTAGGAACACCAGCAGTCCTGGCACCCCTCTGGGTAGTGTACTCCCTAGTTTATGAGCTGGTCACCCCAAAGAAACTTCTGTTTCTAAGAAGATATATTTATTTTTTCTTAGTATTTTGGAGGAAGAAACATACAAGCATGGGCCAGATCTGCATTCATCAAATCCTGTCACCTCTTGATTATTTAGGGGTTGAGTATCCCATTAGGCTTTATCCTGATTGCTGCTTTCTCCCTCTTCTCCACCCTTCTGCTTGTTTTGGCCCATTTTCTGCTCATTAAGAACTCTTCCAAAACAGGCAGAACTCAGCCTATTGGGCTGCTTATTAGCAACAAAATGAAAGATTTGCTAGAGGATGTAACTTTCTTAGTTGACTCTTCAATGACTCCAAATCCAGTAAAGTCTGAACTCTTTGTGGAATATTGTTTCTTTATGATCTGGTCTCAGTCTTACATTCTACCTTTCTCTTTTAGTCTAACAATTATTAAATGCTATGTGCAAGGTGCTGAGTGTATATGAAGTTTATTCTCACCAAAACTCCATGAAGTAGGTATAGCTATTATCTTCAGTTTACAGAAAAGGAAGCTGAGACTCAGACTAAGTAAATTGCTCAAAATCACACACAATAAATAATAGAGCCAGGATTCAAAAGCACACAGTCTAGATTCAGAGCCTGTGTTCTTATTGTGCTATGCTTTTTCAATCATGCTTAATTTGTTAGACATTTCTCCAAATTCTGTATATTTCCCCCACTTTCATGCCTTTGTACATGTAATATATTCCCTCTGCTTTGAAGACTCTTCCATCTTTAACCTTAGGAAGAAGGTTAAGATTAAGAAAGATTAAGAAAACGTCTTAATCTTTCAGGATTGAACTTAATTGAACAGTTATTTCTTTCAGGCACCCTTCCTTGGACTATTCAGTCAAAGCTAAGCATGCCTACTGTAAACTTCTGTACACTCTGTACACTGATTCCATCAGAGCATGGATCATATGGGCACTAATTAATGATCTTAATGTCTTTCTCACCAGGCATTTGTAAACTGCTATAGAACTGGTGTTCTGTTTTGTTTTTGTATCTCTAGTACTTAGCATAGTGTCAGGTCCATTTAGAAGAAACTCAATAAATATTTGAAGAATAAATGTTCTTTGCATAATAATTATAACTTTAGAGACCTGAGTTTAAAATTAAGATGTGCTTGCTACTTAAGAATCATCTATAAAATGGAATCAGTAATATCTAATTCATATGGTTTTTATAAGGATCAAATGAGATGTTGTATGTGAGGTGCTTGGTAGGCTGCATGCACTTATTGAGTTATTGTTTTTTCGTAATAATTTTCTTGGCTAGGCTAACATTCAGTAACCAAGTATTTGTTTAGTACTTACCAGTGTTATTGAACCAAACTTGGGTCCACTCGCCTACGCAGTAAAGCCAATTCTCTGACACCAAGCTGTGGGGAAGGAAAGGGCAGTGTTTATTGTAAGTCACCATACAAGGAGCCCTAGACAGCTAGTGCTCAAATGCCCCGAACTCTCAGATGAGTTTCAGCAAAGCATTTTGAAAGGCACAGTTAAGGAGGGCTATCACAGGATATGTGTTTGGCTCATAAACAATTCTCTGGTTCATTGTGAGGTTACAGGGTGGCCAGAGGGGGGTTAACATTGTCAATCCTCAGCTGCCAGTGGGACTGGGGGCCACATGCCCATAGCTATCAGGTAGTTAATTTCATCCATTTTAGTTTTAGTGGCTCAGACAGTAAAGAATCTGCCTGCAATTCGGGAGACGTGGGTTCAATCCATGGGTCAAGAAGATCCTCTGAAGAATGGAATGGCAACCCACTCCAGTATTCTTGCCTGGAGAATTCCATGGACAGAGGAGCCTGGTGGGCTACAGACCTTGGGATTGCAAAGAGTCGGACATGACTGAGTGACTTTCACTTCTTGAATGTGTGTGAAACAACTCAAGAAATGTTCATCAGATATTATACTGTGGATACTTCAGAGGAGAGCTAAAGCAGAGGATATGGGGGGATGGGACTGTCCTAGGGAAGACCCCATAGGGTCCTGCTCAGTTACAGTATGAGCCTGGAGTTAGGAAAGATAGCAGTAAACAAGATGGGCAAACAACTGCCCTCCTGGAACATACGTGGAACAGCAAGAAATTACTGACATTTAACCATTTTTGACCTTAAAAAATCACAATTTAATATGAAACAACCTAATGATTGAGTAGTACTCTATAAACAAATCAAATTAATTCTAAATGATTGGAAGAGCTATGAAAGAAAGAAAGCATAATGGTAAATAGATTTTAAGATAGATTGTAGACTATAGAGAACTCACTGAGAAGCCTTACACTTGAGCTAAGGACTGAAGGTAAGAGTAAACCAAATATTTAAAGGATGAGGGAAGAACTTGCCATATGAAAGACCCAAATGAAAAGACCTGCAGTCAGGAGAAAGTTTGGCATGTTAACAGGATTACCTGAGGATCAAGTAAGATAGTATGGATATAGACTTATTATTTTTTAAATAAATGATGGATTTTCATTTCTTCACAGTGGTATGACTGCCTAGACATGCTACGAGTGAAAGACATAGGTGAAATATCCTCCTTCATCCCTGCCCCCCCACCCCCACCATTAATCTCGTGATTACAGGCTGAGGCCTGGGTAAAGGAGATTTCATAGGATACAGTAATGTTGTCCAATATTTTAGTGGCATTTGAAACACTGTTTTGCAAGAACGATAAACCATCAATTGTTCTATGAATGAGTAATTCATTTCTATAAGGTAATACAATGTTGAAATGCCTATATCTATTAAAACGGAACAAGAGTCAATTGTGTATGCTCTTGAGAACAGACCTTCAGGCAGAGTTGTCTCCACTACCTTAAGACATGCCTCAGTTCAGTCCCACTCTGAGTTCCACAGGCTTTAACAGGTTTAGCAATTCAAAACTAAAGTTACCTCCTAATTTTAGTATACAGCTCATTCATAAATCTTATTTCTAACATTTGGCCACATTATTTATGATTGCCCTTGCAAGAAAATGTTATAAATGCTACAATATTTATGCGTAATATAGCCCTGCACATAATCACCTAATAATTGCTATCCCACGTATTTTTAAACAGCCAGTTTTTTCCAAAGAGGGATATATTTAGTAAGCCAAATAAAATGAGAAATTCCTACTTAAACAGAAGTGTTTTCAGTTGCTTGGAGTAAAGGAAACGAAGTACTATTTTTATAACCCATTGGTTTGCTGGCTTTAAAAATATGGTACTTTTATGTTGTATGCATGTGTGTGTATGTGTGTATATATTTATATGTGCATATATATATGTATATACTACTGTGCTCCGTCACTCAGTTTTGTCCAACTTCGCGGCCCCATGGACTGTAGCCTGCCAGGCTCCTCTCAGTCCGTAGGATTCTTCAGGCAAGAATATTGGAGTGGGTTGCCATGCCCTCCTCCAGGGGATCTTCCTAAGCCAGGGATTAAATCAGCATCTCCTGTGGCTCCTTTATTACAGGTGGATTCTTTACCACTGAGCCACTGGGGAAAACCCACTAATTTTGCCTAATATTATGCCCCCCCTCCCAAAAATAGGTCATCATATTAATTTTTTTGTACTATAGAAATTACATTAGTTTTAATTACTGTTTTCTCATATAGCAAGTAACTATATAAACATATGATTGAGCACAAGGGAGTGTTCTTGGCAGTAGGGAAAAGATAAAACTCTTTTCCTAGTAATTTTATTTTAGATAAAACATCAAAACCAATTTGAAGTTCTATGTAGTTTAAAATTTATCAATCTACTGTTGAAAAATCAAAAAAATTAACATCAAAAATTTCTCATCTTACTCAAAACTTTAAAGATAGTATTCATTTGCTAACCCTCTTTAAAATGTGGGGTTTTATATGTCCGACTCTTTGCAACCCCATGGACTATACAGTTCATGGAATTCTCCAGGCCAGAATGCTGGAGTGGATAGCCTTTCCCTTCTCCAGGGGATCTTCCCAACCCTAGGATCGAACCCACGTCTCCCACATTGCAGGCAGATTCTTTACCAGCTGAGCCACAAGGGAAGCCCAACCTTTATTTCACACATTCTTTTTCTTAATATGTTTGTTTCCATTCTAACGAGAATAAGACAGCTAAACCAGGGGGCATTCAAACAGCAGTGGTATATTTCACTATTATATCCAAAGTAGTCATCATTGTTCCAAAATTTTTCTCTGTGCCTATCCTCTGATGTGTACGGATAGCCCCATTTTCATTACCAGATCTTTACATTTAGTTCCAGGATGACGGCATATTTATATTTAAGCTACTCCTTCCTTTCCTTGCAGAGAAGTCAAAGTGAAAAGCAACTTCATTTTCTTTTCATAACTGACATCAGATTAGATAAAACAACACAACCATATTGCCATTACAGATAAAAAGACTCTCCACAGATGTAACTCTTGTGGTGGTGGTTGAGTCTGTCATTACTGATCCAAGTACTTGCTTCCTTGGAGACGCAAGTCTTAAGCAGCCATCAGCTTCAGTCTTGTCAAAATTGACACTTTGCTACAGAGTCAAAACCCTTCTCAGCAGGGAGGCTAGCTCCTACCTCAGGATAATGGAGGTTTCTGGCCTTGAGACATCATGTACTTTTACCATTTTATTAACATTTCTAAGACTCGGGTAAAATGTTGATTGGTCTCAGCATCTCTGAACAAATTAATGGTAATTTTGATTTTGTCTGCTTTTTAAAATTTGCTCAGAGTGACTTATCCTTTGCTGATTGGTTTTAGACAAATCATTTAGAAGATACTGGAATTCATAGGGATTAGCATCTGTTTCTCTTGAACACAAAATCACTCATCCATCTGTGTATTCATAATAAGAAATGTTTGTTCTCTACTTGTATGAAACATTGCTTGGAACTCTGTACAGAACACTCTGCTACTTTCCTCAGATTTTTCTCTAAGAAACCAATGTGAATAGTAAATGATTTGGAACACATTTTTTGTGCTGTGTGAAATATCTGATAGTACTGCAAGTAAAATTAAACTCCTAGTGTAGTGCACAGTTAACCCTGAGGACTAGGCATATGGCCTTTATTATCCTCACTAAAAATACTTATTGACTTCTGGAATGTTTGGCAGTCTCTGACTGTCCATTGTTCATGTGTCATCCAAAAGATAGATTTTTTTTTTTTCTGTTTGAGAATAAACTTTTTTTTTTTCAGTGCCTAAATTACAAATAAAGTGAGGTGAAGTGGTACTATTTTAGAATTGTAGAATGTTGTGGTGTCCTAAAATCATCTAGGGTGATCTTTCACATGTTATGTGTTCTCTCCATCTGGAATCCACTACTTCTCTAATACATCCAGACACAGGATACACTCAGTCTTGAAAGACAACCCACTATTAAAAAAAAAAAATTATACTGATCCATATTTTACAACTTTCAGCTAGTTTAATTCTGAAGTTACTTTGTTGGTCTGCTGTAGTTGTTTTCTTTCTTCCTTTCATCTTTTGTTTATGACTTTGTAAAATCAGCTTTCTTTTCAGGCCATTGGTTTCTTCGGGTTTTTTTTTTTTTTAATTTATTTTTTTTGGTCATACATTGATATGAATCAGCCATAGATTTACACGTATTCCCCATCCTGATCCCCCCTCCCACCTCCCTCTCCACCCGATTCCTCTGGGTCTTCCCAGTGCACCAGGCCCGAGCACTTGTCTCATGCATCTTCGGGTTTTTTAACCTCTTTTTACTGGGAGGAGCATTGTTCATCCAAACTTTGTTTTTAAAACTGGATTTTCCTGTAGTCGTATTCTTATCAGAATCCTGGCAATTGGTATAAGACTTAGGTCTTTCCTAAACATTTCTGAAATTCTGTATCCTAGAATCTCAAATGACTATGAATAGGTTTGCTTTCATTTGTAATGATGAGCTCTTAAATGGCATTATCTCCTGTTTCCACGGTTCTCATCATTCCTATGGAAAGTACACTACCAGATAACCTACCCCAGAGGTATGGAACCAAAAGGCTCACAGACCAAATTAAATCAATGTAAAACACATTGTAAGAAGAAAAGGGAGGGATCTCCATGGAGGTACAGTGGTTAAAATTCTGTGCTCCCAATTCCCAGTGCAGGGGGACATGGGTTAGATCCCTGATCCAGAACCAAGATCTCACATGCCTCAGCCAAAAGGCCAAAAAAAAAAAAAATCAAAGGGAAAGAGCTAGCATTGACAAGCTTAGGATAAGGTGCAAGCAACCTTGAAGAACCACACCACGTGAATCCTAAATCCACAATGTGGATCTCTCTCCCTCCCCACCTTCCACCCTCATTCCCCTTCCCTCTATCAAGATTTTACCCTCATAAATGTTCCTTACAAATATTGAACCACCAATATAGATAAGTGGTGAGAGAGAAAATGGTTGATGTAGATTGGGACAAAGAAAGATGTGAAGGTCAAGCTAAGGAATGAGAGTCTATATCCTTAAGCACCAAGCATAGTACATGACACCTAGTGATGTAAAATACAATTTTATTCTTATTTTAGTGTTTTATGATCATAAGGAAAATCTACTTTGAAAAGGTAATTTTTTAAGTATATTGTACTATTTTTTGCCATTAGTAAGAGGATAAAAAGATACATGATGATTTGGAGGAGATTTTTTTTAAAAAAGGAAAAATGCTTTAGCATTAAATTCAAAATTAGCTTTACCCTTTAAATCCTGTTCTGCCAGCCAGGCTCTCCACAGAAATGACTCTAGCCTATCTTGAGCCAGTCATCTCTCCTACCACTTTTATAACTTTTAGGGAAATATCTTTATCTTATATTCCAGTTAAGCCTACCTTCTCAGTATTTCCTTTTCTGATTAGTGCCAGAGGTAACTTCCCCTCTTCAGAACCTCCCTAGTATTTACTTTATATCTCTTTTCTCATGTTTTTTTTTTTAAATTTCTGCCTTTATTAGAACTATTTATATATTACAGTCTTTCTCACTTAATTTTAGGCTTCTTAGAAATAAAAACCACATCTTGTTTGTTTTTCACAGGGCTTCCCATGGTACCTTCCTTATACATAGATGATATTTAGCAAATGTTGTTCAATGCATAGAACAACTATTGTGCAACCCAATTTAGTATCCCAGGAATCAACTCAGAAAGTTAATAATAATCTCCTAAAATAGGGGTCAGAAAAATTTTTCTGTAAATATTAATAACTGTTTTTGAGTTTGCAAGGCAAAAAGCAAAATCAAGAGTATTGCTTAAGAACTTATGTAACAAGAAAGAAAATAAATTTTTATGGATTTAAAATATTGATTTAGTATAATTTTTGTGATACAAGTCTACTAATGAGAAAAACGGAATTCTTTTGCATGGGAGATAACATTTAGCTTATTACAGTTTCTTGTCATTAATATTTCATTTGTTAATGCTGACATAATGATATTTTGCATGTCTTACATATTTCATCTTTGAACATTTTTTTCACATAGATATGTACTGCCAAATATTGCAGTTCATGAGCATATGATTTTAATCTAGCATATTCATTGCTTGGAAAGAATTTATAAAATTCTGCTAAGTTCTTCTCTTGATAGTTGCCTTTTAGGCATGTCATTATGTTGTACATTAGTTATTTCCAGTTGAAGTTTCGGTTGAAACTCCTCATATAGTTAAATTCATTTTGAAATAGAGAAATTTCTTGCATCTAGATCTGAAAAATGCTACTAAAAGTGTTTGAGCTCAGAATATCTACCCACCAAAAATTTTTGTGGAAATGGAGATCTCACTTGTTTTAATTTTTCAGAGGAAGTGTATAAAGCTGTTTGAACTACTTGTGATTCAAATAGTTGTCATCAAGATGAGTTTATCACACTATGTTTCACTCGTGAGCATTATTTTGCCTTGCAGTTTTGGGTTGAATTCACAGATAAATATTGAATAAATCTTCAGCAAAATTTAATTTCTAAAACCACATATCATTAGTAATAGAGGTTGAGGACAGTTCTAATACAAAAAAAAAAAAAACTTGAGCCTTAATCTCAAAAAGTCTAGTAAAGCTTTATTCCTGCAAAGCCATCAAACTGCTGCATATTAGAGTCAAGAAATTCACTTTCTATTTTGACAAAAAAATTTTACAAAACCACTGAAAGTTAAATTTACAAGAGTCAATGGAGTTCACTCGTGACAGTACTGGCTCAATAACATATTGTAGATTCAAGTATTTTCCTCAGAGTACCTGGTGGTGAATAAAATACAATGAATAATCATGGCTCTAAATATCTTAACTTATTCACAAGTTTTGTTAATTTGTCTAGTTCATCTTTTTCTGATGTGTTACTGTCAATCATCACATTGTAGCAGATTCCACATCAGGCTGTACTGATTTAGTTTTTTAACTTACTTGAAGTTACTCTTACCTATAATTACTCCACCAACTATTCATAGGGGTTAACTTTGCAGACACTTCAAACTCAGCATTGATTCCTCAAATAAATAGTAGTATTACTAACATCTATCATTTGATCAAGAGGCAAGGAAAATCACTTGGAAATATTTGCCTTGATTTTTAATTGATTATTGATAGTACTCCAATGTCCTTGACATTTCAAGCAACTGTTCTTGCCAAAAGGCTAACAAACAAGTTTATTTTTGCTGCATGATTTAATTGTCTATCAATAAGCGACTTTCATTGTTGGACTAACAAATGAACCACTTATAAACTTCACTTTAGTTGCAACTCCATTTCAAATTTTTGAGAAGAATTTTTTATTGTGATGAGATACTCCATTTTAGTTTTCCTAATTTTTCTGTTACATTTCTGTGAAGTGGGAATATTGTGTCAAGTGCTTGGTATAATAGTGTTGATGTATATAGTATTTTTTTAAGTACAGCTCTAGTGTCATCACATAATAAACACAAAACTTTGACATCTCGCTTGATCACAAAGTAATCCACATTCCACTGTGCCTTAAAAATACAAAGTCGACTTTTTTCTTCTTTTTTTGTTTTGATACAGTGGATATGCAGTGATAATAAAATCTCACAGCAAGTCAATATATGTTCTGCTCAAAGCACTTGTCAATTTATAATTGCATCATAGGAATTTGCAGTGCAACAATCAGAGGTGGGAAGTAATATGTGCCATTGAGCCTCTGCTACAACTACTGAACTCTACCATTTTGGCACAAAACAGTCACAGACAGTATATAAATGAATGAGCTTTGTTTATAGATATGGAAACTATAATTTCATATAATTTCTATGTCTTGAAATGTTATTCTTCCTTTGATTTTTTAAACATATGAAAATGTAATAACTATCCTTCACTCACAAACTCTACAAAAATCCTTGTTTTAGGATTTGGCTTTGAGGAAATATTGTTTACTTACTTAACTTTATTTGTAATTAAGCTATTTGAAGCAAATTTTCTAGAATCATGCGATTGAAAGAGAATATTATTTTTCTAGTGAAATGTTAATATAATGTTATATAAGTTTCAAGTGTACAATATAGTGATTTGGTATTTGTATATATTGAGAAATAATGACCACAATAAGAAGAATATCCTTCTTAAGGATACACTAATCAGTTATCAGAGTTGTCATGCACACCAGAGTGTAATACGAAAGGTTAGAATACAACAAATCTGCTTCATATCTAAGCTCTTTAGTCAGGAGACACTGGTGGACTTTGTACTGCCTGGGTATTTTTATTTTAAAAACCCAAGACCATTATATTAACTATAATTAGAGATTTCAGGTAAGCCAAAACATCATTTAAGCATTTCTTTTATTTGCGAAAGCAGCCCAGGGTAACTCCCAAACTTGGGCAGGGTATCAGTGGCAGCCTTTCAGCACACCAATCCTTCCCTCACTTATTGAGCCTCTGGATGGATATCCTAAGAACTACCCTAGTCCTCATTTCTTATCTGTTTTTAGGGCATCAGAGGCAGCCCAGGAAGAACAGGACTGACTGGGTCTCTAGGTCCTCAAGGAGCAAAGGGTTCGTCAGGCCCACCAGGAAGCCCGGGAGTTCAAGGACCGAAGGTACCTGCATGTTTGTTCAGATGGATAAGCAGTATTGACCATCTCTCCTGGCCCTGAGTTTATTGACTAGATCACAGGATGGTGAGATTGACAGCTTGTAATTAAATTTGGCCAATAATAAAAAACACATGAGGAAAAAAGGAGAGTGCATGGCCTTGACATAGCCATCTCCCATGATAGCCACAGAGCATGTAATTTGCTGGAACAACTTATTAACCCAGGATTAGTGATGCTTTATAAAAATGTTCTTTGACTCATTTTGTCTCTGCTTCCTTTTCTGTCATCTACCTTCTCCTCCAAAACAGAAAAATCTTATTTACTTCCAGTTACATATTTTCTCAGGTATACTTCCTGTTCCACTAAGTCTGAACCTAACCAACTAATTAACAAATATGATAAGCACACAGATTATTTCTTAAAGTCAAAGTGATAGTAATTGTCCTGCATTAATCTTCATTGCAAGGAGTGTTGTCACATGTTAATGGGCTTTCCATGCAAAACCTCTCTTAGAAATATCTCAATGTATTGTAGATTTGACCCAGACAACCAAGACATTAGAGCAATATCTAATGCAGTTTCATAAAAGACCAGGATTAAGACATTGGCACCCTCATCATTATTATCTCTTAATTTGATTTTCAAGACTTCACTTCTGAAGAATTTTGAGGTATTCTGAAAAAGATGACTCAGCAACCTATTATTTACAATTTGAGCCTGTTAATGTTTATACCATGAATATCCCTTTCCACTAAAAAAAGATAGCTGAGCAAATGCTAAAATTGGGAAAAGAAATAAGATCACTACCTCTTTTGTGTGAATCTGGAAAAAAAAAAAAAAAGATCCAATTTGTCAAGTCCCAAAGCTATATCTTTATCTCAAGACAGTGAAGGATAATTTTCTAATCTGAAAGCTTTAGTCAGAGTTTACCAAGCATCATTTTTCATTACCTTATCTACAAATTGAACATGATTTCTAAGTTTTAGAAATTGTAAAAGCTATTACAACTCTTATTTCAAAAACAAAATAAAAATATATTTTAAAATACTTGACTTTTAAAAACAAAACAACAATAATTATATCTTTAAGAGGAACTTTTATGGGATAAAGAGGCTTGGTATTAAAGGAATCTTGGGAAACAGATAATGGAAATTTCTTAATGATGGAACTGAAAAAAATAATCATGGCAAAAACCAGGGTTCACATTTCAAGAGAGTCTGCTCTGTTTGTGGTATCAGCTGAATCATCTCTGTATGGTAAAGAAAACACAGCAAAATAATTTCCATTCAAATAAAACACAAGCTCCATCACATACAAACACCCCCGCACATACCACACCCTCTCTGTAGCCCCACTATCCTGCTCCCACACTTGCAGGCCCCCTCTCTCCTCCTCTTTCCATAGTCATGACCACAATCTCTGGAATTCTCCTTCCCCTGCTGCCACATTTCTTATTCATTGTAATCAAATATTATGTATGTGGAGAATATTGGTCATGCAGGTTTTGACTTCCCCAGTGCCTTGCATTATGCTTGAGGATGGGCCAGAATTTAGGTTTCATTTTAAAATAATATGTTTATAGGTTCTAAAGTCAAGATTACCTTTCTTTTTTTTTTTTTGTCCCTAGGGTGAACAAGGGCTGCCTGGTCAACCTGGAATTCCAGGTAAAAGAGGTTACCAAGGGGCACAAGGTGATCAAGGACCATGTGGAGAGTCTGGCATGAAAGGGCAACCTGTAGGTGCCAACTCAGAAATTCACTGAGCACTTATTATTCTGCATACCAGGCCACCATCATACAATAATGATAATCATTTCTATTCACATTACAGGGAGAACATGGTATTCAAGGTTTGACGGGTTTCCAAGGATTCCCAGGTCCCAAAGTATGCTTACATATTTTCAACTGGTCTCTAGTTATCTAGAAAAAAAAAAAGGTGTTCAAATACCAATATTTAATCTCTGACTTGAGCTTCTGTTTTCTTTTTTAATCGGCAAAATTTCAGTTGGTATGGAATTATATAATTGAGTTTTGAATGTTAATTTTAAAACTTATGTAACTATATATTTTCCTAGCAGTTTTATTGAATAATTTGCTTCTGTATCTTCTGTTTTTCCAAACATTTTACTATGAAAAATTTCAAACATACCATAAAGTTGAGAGAATGAGTTAACATGCATATACCTATTACCTATATTCTACAATAACATTTTACTCACTTTATTATGTACCCATCCAACCAGCTATTCCTATCTCCCTCTATCTCAGTCCAGTTTTGATGTATTTCAAAGACAGTTGTAGACCTCAGTACAATTCCTCCAAAATACTTCAGCCTGTACATCATTAACTATCATGTTCCATTTTTTAAGGGCCAGTTCTTAATAGATTGGTACAAGGTTATTTCAAGTGTAAAATGTTCATATTTTGGCTTTTTTTAAATCATGCTTCTAGGGTCCCGAGGGAGATGCTGGCATTGTTGGAATATCAGGTCCTAAAGGCCCTGTTGGACAGAGGGTAAGTATGAAGTCATTCTGCCTTCCCATGTATTGTATTTCTTTGCTCATTGCAGGAATTAGGGTTATAAATTCTACAAATAATATACTTCAAATTAATAACTTAATAAAATTACTTTTAAAATAGAAATTCATTAGAGCACATGCAGAGAGGTTCTCAACCTCTGTTAGTTCATATATTAGTTTGAACGAAAGACCCTGCAGACCACCCATGCTTCTTGGTTCTTTAAAAAAAAGGGAGGGGGTATTAATATGACTACTGGATAATGTATTTATTAACTTACACCAGGAACAAAAACATAAAGTGGTTTCATGTTATAAGCATTAATATGACCAGGAACTAGAGACCACCCTCATGTACCACCTGGAGGAGACTTGTCTATGACCTGAATTCCTCAGACCACACTTTGAAAAATGTTTCCCAATCACTCTGCTCAAGGGTGGGTATCCCTAGAGAGTGATGAGGAATTAATTAAAGAGTTGGAAAGATCAGGGCTCAGAAGAACTCCAATTAGCTGTTTAGTGCCTGAAATTGTAAACTGTAAAGAAAATAAATATTAATAGCATAGATAAGTCACCAGCAGTTACTGGTTATTTTTGTTTCCTTGCTTTCTTAGTTTTGTTTTTATTAACCACACTCTCCTAATTGATGAGATGATCTATAAACTATAGAGAAAAAAAGGTTAAAAAAAAAAGCAGCGTTGGTTTGAATGTAGTAGTAGCTCCTCTATGACTAATGCAGGCAGCTTCTTTACCGTCTGAGCCACCAGGGAAGCCCCTCTATGACTAATAGCAGCTGCTAAAGCAGGAGTGGAGACAGGAGAGAGGAAGGTGAGCAGTTCAGACACAAGAGGATTGGATCTTGAAGACTTAACAACTAAAATCCACTGTCTTGTGCAAATATTAAATGAAAAGTCAATTTTTAGAAACCCTACACCCCTCCCCTAACTGTTCCAATAAATTGTTTTCCATAATACAAAAAGCAGTGTTGTCATGGGAAATGTTTATTTATAGAGCCCTTTCAACACTTCTCCAGGTGCAAATAAGTTCTCAGGTAATTAAATCTTTTCTTGATATTGTCCAAGAGAAGTTGGCTGCTTGTCTAGCCTCTGTCCTAAGCAGAGTCATACTAGGTGCTGTGTGTCTGTAAGCCAGGATCTAAGCCTATACTGCTTTGCAGCTCCAGAAATGTTATCAGCTCTACAATAATAAAGTTTTGGTAACTAGCTCACAAATAAATTATAATTGTAAATGTTCCTTTATTAAGTCATTATAGAGACAAGTGAAAAGTCTTGCTAGATTAATATTTAGCAAAAAACTATTATGTACAAAATACTGGTGTTCAGTTTTTGTCCTTATATCATTTATTCCTTATAAAAGTCCCATGAGAGAAGCTATTATCTCTATTTTTCTGATAAGGAAACTAAATCTCCACAAGGTAATTTGCTGAATGTCATATATGGCTAGTATATAAAGGAATCATTATTTGAATCCACATCTGATTGACTGAATAATATATTAGAGGTTGCTTGCTAGTTGCATGATTGAAAAGTAGGATGAATATTAAGTGACCTAGTGCCTAGTACTTGCTCAATAACCAATATTTGGTGGTTAAATAAATTAATGTAGGATATCTAGATTAATTCTTATCCATTTCAAAGTTATGTTTAGGTAGTTAATACCATAGCACCTCATCTTTTGAACACATTTAGATAAAAATAAACAGTATTTTGCTCTTTGCTCTTTGGGTATACTCTTTCTAGAGTTTATATATACCTCTGAAATTTTAAAAAATAAATCATTGTTTCAGATAGATCATGGTCAAATTTATTAGATTAAAGCTTTACTGACTTTTTTTTCCAGTAATAAGCCAGTATAGAGGATATATTTGATTAGGTTAAGAAATCAAGCCTCTTGATTGTAAATCTTTGAGATTTGTGTACCATGTTATAAAATTATCACTTAAAGTATATCTTCATGTTTAATGTGATTTCATTACATTTACTTTTTAGAGTATTGGATAATTTCTCTCATTCTAAGCCAACTTAATGTTAAAGTTTTTTTTTTAATTAATTGATTTTTTTTATTAGTTGGAGGCTAATTACTTCACAACATTTCAGTGGGTTTTGTCATACATTGATATGAATCAGTAGACTGCATAGCATTATAATTACCTCCATTGATAGTATTTTCTGTGCCTTGGCAGGAGATGGACAAAGAGAAAGCCTGTTAGATATTCACATTTATATATTCCAGGTCAAGTGGAGCTAGAGACACTGAAATTTGCAGCCAGTGGGAGTGGGAATAGGGGTTGAGGGAAAATAGCTAAAGTAAGTATTTTGTATTTATTAAGAAATGACACACTCCATCTTTGGGAGGAGTTGACTAGACATACAGCTTATTCAAAGTTATCTTCATAATCCAGTAGCAGCTTACACTTTGAAACTTGTTTTCACATTTAATTCTTACAATGGCCCTGTGAATTAGGCATTCTTATTTCTGATGAAGGAACCAAGTTTAATTGGTCATAAGGATGCCCTCTGGTCCTTTCCCATAATTTCTATCAACTCCACGCTGCATGCCACTTAGACAGTTGCTCCTTCAACATCTGTAAATAAATTTATTTAAAATTATATACATGACCCTCTGTAGTCTTCTTTTAAAGCAATTGCATTTGTTATGCAATGGCATACATATAAAATGGCATCATTGAAACTATCACCAAATAAAAATTGCAATACTGATTTCCCAGCTTGTTAGAAATTATAGGTTAATTCTCCTCCATGGAAAATTATACTAATATGCAGAATTTATTCAGATCAAAATTACTATGATTTCTGATAACACCATAAGATTTTGTAATAAAAACTGGAATTATGTGGACATGGACTATTTTGCTATTGTGCAAGACATTTTCTAGAATTTTTCTGAATTATACTGGCAATGAAACTGACTTCTTTTCTTTTCTTTTTTTTTTTTTTTTAATCTCAACAGGGAAACACTGGCCCCTTTGGCAAAGAAGGTATAATAGGTCCAACAGGTAGAACTGTAAGTTCGTTGCAATACAGGTCTTTTTTTTTTTTTTCCATTTTCTTTTCTTTTTTAATTTAATCCTATTCTAGAGTAATCCACAAGGAATCACTCTGGGTATTTGAGAAGCAAGGGCAAAAATGTACATTTTCACCTAAAAGTTATTCCTAAGAATTAAGAGATCAAATGTAATGAAGAAGATACATATAGTGAGGTAGGCACTTAAAACTGGAATTGAGAAAGGAAAATAGAACTGGTCGGGGTGGGGAGGGGTTGAGCATCATAATCAGGAAAGCAATAAAAAGAATCTATTTTCTGAAAGAGAGAGAGTAAGAAAAGATAGACAGCCAAGATTTGAGTCTTTAAAAGTACTCACTCTTATAAAAGAAAGAAATAGTTGGTGGAAATAGCAGAAAACCCAGAAAAGCACAAGATTAAGGTCAGTTTCCAGAAAGGGGTAGCTAACAGTGATCTTTAAGAGGATAAATTGCAGCAGAAGATGGAGTACAGCTTGCACTGAGGAAGGGAGTAAATAAAAATATGTAATAATAACTTTTCTCAAATTCTTTTTTTTTTCCTTTTTTTTTTCATTTATTTTTATTAGTTGGAGGCTAATTACTTCACAACATTTCAGTGGGTTTTGTCATACATTGACATGAATCAGCCATGGAGTTACATGTATTCCCCATCCCAATCCCCCCTCCCACCTCCCTCTCCACCCAATTCCTCTGGGTCTTCCCAAATTCTTAAGAAGACTTTGGAGCATGTATGGTTATTTGCATTCAGGACAGGAGTAAACATGAATTTATGAAGGTTCACTTCATTATTTAAGATGATACAGGCAGTGAATAACGTAGATAATATTTCCTACTTCAAGAGCAGTGCTCTTTCTACTCCATTCAAGCAATGTCTGGAGAGGAAGTTGAGACAGTTGATGTATGCCAGTGCCTTAGGGAATCTTGCTATGAAATAAAATAGGAAAATAAGACAGTGAATGGTGAGGTAGTCATGGGAGGGTTTTACAATACTAAATAGTGTAAACATACAAGAGGAAAATTGAGACTTGGAAAGGAAAGATTCATTCTCTGCAAGGAATCAGTGTTTTGAATCATTTGAAAGTGTGATATATAGAGAGACCTGAGTTTAAAAATATAAAACAGAATCCTTCAAATATTAAGTGTCAGTATTCTCATTGATAAATTTAGAGAAGAATTCACCACCAAAGTTATTGGCTTTCTGATTTTTAAAAAAATGAAATGTGTAACTCACTATTTCTCTAGATTTGCAGCATTTACCACTCAGAGCTATATAGTCTAAGTGGGAGGTTGTAAGTGGGAGAAGTCTCATATTTCAGTGGGTGGTTCTTCTGCAAGCTAAGGAACACATACTGTTCTGATTATGGGATGATTGTTCTCTTCCATCAAAAATGTGAAGTATTAATTGGTCAAGGAAAATATGATAAAGAAGTGGCTCAATTAAAATATCTTACTGTGTTTTGTTTATAGATAGTTCTTAAAGGCCCTTATAATGTTCAGCATGCACATCAAATTTTTTCCATCTTCTATTTTTTTCTATTCTCAGAAGAAACTTCTAAGGAAAGTTCACTATGAAAGAATAAGCATTTGAGAATGGTCAAAACACACTGTGGAAAAAAATAGTGGTGGGGGATGGAGGACTTGCTCTTCCAAATAAGAAAACATTATTTCAAAGTCTTTGTAAATGAAACTATGTGGTAGTACAAACAACAGATCATTGTAGCAGTTTAGAGCCTGGGATTAGATCTCAGACTACATGGGAATTTAATTATAAGGAAAATGGTATATCAGTATGATTTGGGCTGCAAGTAATAGGAACCCTAAATCAAACTGCCTTTAACAATAAGGAAACTTATACCTTACTATGGGAATCTCAGAGTTAGGAAGGGCTTCAGATTTGGTGTATTTGGTGACTTAACCTTGTTATCCGAGACCATTTCCACATCTCTATTCTGCCATCCTAAATGTTATCTTCATAATTAGGTTTAGGGCAAATGACTACAATTTCTCAGTTATCACATCTAGATATAATTATCCAAAGTGAAAAAGTGATCTATATCCCTGTCTTAGGAAAAATAAAACTTTTCAAGAATTCTCCCATATTTTTTTTTTTCATGTCTTTTGATCAACCACACACCCATTCCTACCCCAGTGATTGGGAAGGAGGACAAAATTCCTTTTAGTCTTACTACTGCTGTAAGAAATTGGAACCCTATTTCACCCAATTTTTTAAAAATCTCTGATGAACTTTTTAAAAAAAAAGAAAAGAAACAATTAAAAATCTTAGAAAAAATAGGAAGCTAAAGTATAGCTTAAGGATTGGGGAGACCTTTATTTGTTGTTCAGTGACTAAGTTGTGTCCCACTCTTGTGACCCCATGAACTGCAGCACACCAGGCTTCCCTGTCCTTCACTCTCCCCTGGGGTTTGCTCAAACTCATGTCCAATGAGTCAGTGATGCTATCTAACCTTCTCAACCTCTGCCACTTCATCTGAAAACTATGAAAGAACATAAAAATATTTGAATACTTTAAATTTTTTAAATTTTGTATGGGAAAAGAGTCCATAAATAAAACCAGTACAATTGGGAAAAAGTAATTGCAAAGCAAACAATGTATAATGGGTTAATATATAAGCTTTATAAATTGGTATGAAAAAGAAAACTTAGAGAAATGAACAAATCAAAAGGTCAGTAACTATCTGAAAAGGTACTCTCCTAACTTTTAGTCAGAGAAACTTAAATTGAAGTAATAATGAGATATTGCATCTAGTCTCTCAGAAAAGGCTGCAGGGAGAGTAGTATTTTTGTTAGAAATGTGAATTACAGCCTTTCTAAAAAGGTATTTGTTAAAATAAATGTACATATATGCTATGACCAAGAAGTTCCACTTTGAGGAATTTGTCCCATAGAAATAAAAGTACTGAATACACTAAGGAAATTTAACAAAGATTGTTTTTCTTTCACAACACCATTTGTATTGGGGGGAAAAAAGTATGAAATAACATGAATGCTCATCTGTAGAAGAATGGTTGAGTAAACTGTGATCTAGACACTTTGTGGAATATTATGAAACTGTTAGAAAGAATTTATATCTAGTTTGGCTGACTGTTGTTTCATGATGTATTATTTAGCATGAAATGTATCATGCATAAAAGAGTATATGATATCAGCATTATAAAATATGACCAATCACCCCATCCACATGTAAACACATTTTTCAATATTTGATTAGAAAAAGAATATAGATTTTTACCAAGTCAATACTGGATTAGAGGTGGGAGAGAGTGTAAAAAGAAGTTCTGTAAAGCTACCTTAAAAATCAGCTTTTTAAAGTTGCTCTTGTTTAGTCACTAAGTCATGTCCAACTCTTTGCAACCCTATGAACTGTAGCCCACCAGACTCCTCTGTCCATGGAATTCTCCAGGCAAGAATACTGGAGTGGTTTTGTTGCTACTTCCTTCTCCAGAGGATCTTCTTGACCCAAGGGCTGAACCTGGTTCACCTGCTTGGCAAGCAGATTCTCTACCACTGAGCCACCAGGGAAGCCCTTTTTAAAATTTAATACCTAGTTTAAAATGAATTAAATACAAGATAGGAAACACAAAATAAGTAATATATTGTGATTAGATAATGAGATGGTATTTTTAGCCTGCAGGATTAACAAAAAGTGATAGTATATTAGAGCATGTGTCAGGAAAAAAAAAATACATACACTCCTGTATATTGCAAGTATAAGTGCAATTTCAAAGAAGCTTTCTGAAGGACAATTTTTATTAAAACAAATTTTGAGTGCCAGGATATTCATCACAGTGCTATCATGACAAAAATTAGAAAAAGAAATATATAATAGGCAATTTATTTTAAATATTATTATAGGTTTTTAAATACTGGTAAACATTATAGTTATGTGGGAATTGTGGGTTGATACAGAGAAGCATTAATATTTTGAGGGTGCATATTCATGTTACAGAAAAGATGAATAGTATTATTTCATTTTTTAATGAAAAAGTACATACACAATTTCCACAAGGATGAACATGAAAATAGTAACAGAAATAACAGTAGTTCCAGCAACAGCACTCATGTGCACATGGAACATTTACTGAAATAAACCATGTTTTAGATCATAAAACAAATTTTATTACACTTAAAAGAGTAGAAGCCATATAAGGTATGTTCTCTGGCCATAATGGAATTAAACTAAGAATTAGTAAACTAGAAAGATAATAGGAAAAGCGCCAAACACTTGAAAATTAAACTTCACACTTATAAACAATTCATGGACCCAAGTGTCTCAAAGAAAGTTAGAAAATATTTTGAACTGAATGAAAGTATATACAACATTTCAAAATTTATAGGATGTAGCTCAGAAGGAGGATTTTTAAAAAGATGATAAAAAAAAAAAAAAAAAAGATGATAAAAGAGTAGAAGGAAACCACCCTGGAAGCAAGGTTCTAAAAGGCCGAGGAAAACAGATATAGAAGAATTTAATCTGTTAATTTCCTTTCTAAATTATTTTGCATTTGATTATCAGATCAGCTGCTTTGACTTAACTGAATGAATAAGTAGCATAACATCTCACTTTAAAGTAAGACTAGGAATAGCAAAACAGATATGATGAATCAATACAGTGTATTTGTTTTTGTTTTGCTTCGCTTAACATAAGAAAAGAAAACTAGAATTTATGTAAATTTAACTAAATAAGTCTTGCTAGATAAGGGGAAAAAAAACCCATAAATTACCCTGTTTCTGTATACAGCCTCAAGTACATTTGATAAAAAATAAACTAACATTTTCTTTTGTCTTTCAGGGACCCAGAGGTGAAAAAGGCTTTAGAGGCGAAACTGTAAGTTTATCTAAATTTGTGGTTATAGTATCACTTGTCACTGTTTTAAGCTCCATGAGAGCAAGGACTTCTTTTGACTTTTTCATTATGACGTCTCTGATACTTGTAGAGTGAAAATAAAATTATAATTTTCAGGAAGTAGAGCTAACCTATATCATGTATTGCAGTGAAACTCGGTAAGCCCTAATGTTTAAGAACCTGCCAGTCACATTCTTTCCAAATCACTGTGTGAAATGGAATATTTTGCCTTGTCATGCATCAGAAGAGGAGGTGTAAGCTTTCTACACTGGTGCCAGCACAGGAGGACTGTTGAGTCACTTTAGATCTATGCCACTAGATTCAGTCAGAGCCCTAGAGGGCTGCAAAGCAGAAGCAGCTCATTAGTTGTGTTATACTGGAATTCCAAAACCGTCTGACAGGAAAACCCAAACAAACTTTTTGTTCAACCCAATATATTTCAGTCACCTGGAAACAATGGTTAGAGGATGGCAAAATGTACACAGCATTTTCACACTAAGTGACTTACCCTGGCACTGTTCCTTACTTTTCTAGAATGTCAGTTCTTCCAAGTTAAAGAAGATACTTTGTAAAGGGGCCACTTTACAGCAGAACTTATTACAGCAGCAGCATAAACAGAGGACAGGCATGGAGTGAAGTGAGGGGTATTGAACCCAGGTACAGAAGGCACATAGGAATAAAATGGAAGATAGCAGTAAAGCCTTGCTTATAAGGTAATGAGATTATATAGTGACAGCTGAGATTTTTTGCTTTTCACCATAGGGGTATGCTTGGGGCTCAGACTAAGTAAACTGTATTAGTTTGCTGGAAAATGGAATTTATGTGATTTTTAGACTGCTGAAGAATTCTCAAAGGGCATTAAAACAGGTGTATTTAATTTGTCCCTTATATTTTCTCAGCAGACTTACTGTAGCAGGAAGCAAGGGTGTTCGTACACAATGAAGCTATATACCCCAGGAGCAGTTTAAAGGAGAAAGAAAAAGCAAGGAGGCTTGACAGAGACAGGCCATTTTCCATACCTGTCTCCAACTGCCTCCCTGATCTATTCTCTGCTATTACTGTGGTTAGAGCATAAGCTCTGTCAAGAGTAGGATGCCTCGAGTACCTGTGACAGTGACTGTCATAGGCATTTCATGTGTAAAGAAAGTCAGTGGCTCTGATGGATTACCGTATATGTATATAGTCCAAATTCAGTGGACTAAGCCTGAAATCGCTGGTTGCACTAATAGAGATATGGCATCTAGAATAAAGCAGATAATGATACCAGTCATTCCCAAAGGGGAACATGGACAGAATTAAAACACATTCAGAGAAGGATTTTCTCAGATCAGTGATGTAACGAGGAGCCCAGTCATTCCCTCTCCTTGTTCTTTTTGCTCTCTCTTCGCTTCCTGGGTTTTGCACCTGCTTTGTCTTGCCCAATTCTTTACCCCTGTAGTTCCTACTCATCTTCAGGTTGCAATTTAATTTGCTGGAGGTAGATTTGCTGATTTTAGCCTCACCCAGTTGCCACCCATGGACATAAAGTTAGTCCCCAGGACCTAGTGCAATGCCTGGCAACTGTTTGTCAGTCCTTACTTGAATGTTCTCTTATCAGAGAGGATCTTTCAGACAAACCCTAGTAAAACAGCAATGCCTCCACCTGCCTGAGATTCCTTATCTTTCCTTAACCTGTCACCTTAAAACCTGACATACTGCATATCTATTTCATTTTCTGCTTATTACATTTCCCCTCCCTAGAATACAGATGAGGGGAGATACAACATTTGAATTTTAAATATTTGAAAGGAAGAAAGAATACGTATAATGAGTAACTCTAGAGGATAAAATTTAAATGATTTATTTATTGAATTTTCAATGTCTGTGTTAAGCTCTCTGAGAGACAGTGAGTTCCCTGAGGGCACGAAGTGTATATGATACCATCTAATTCCCAGTGTGTTATAATACCCAGCACATAATTATCACAAAGTAGATACAGATTGAGTAATGAATGGAATGCTGGAGTGAATTTCAGCTCAGTAAAATATTGAGCTGCTTTAAAACAAGATGGTTTTGTGAAATAGTGTGTCACAAGCAGTCAAATGACTGTCTCTCTGAGTTTCCTGCACTGGTATTCCTGCACTGAGTATGGAATTAGAATACATACCTTTAAACTCCCTTCCAGCTCTCAGTCTATGATTCTAACAAAAAGAAAATTAATAAGCCCTTCATACAGCACATGTTAGTTCCAGTCAGATCAGATTTCTATTCTGAATCCTTCCACCTCATTCTTCATCACTGGCACCCTTGTCCACATCTCCATAGTGTCTCCCCTGGACTCCTGGTTTCTTTCCGCTCCCTCCACTTTTCTTCACTATAATACATTCTCTACATAGCAGTTAGAGTGATATCATTAAAGCATAAATCAGACTATATCAATTCCCTTTTAAAACCTCCTTGTTACTCTTCCTTATACTAGAATAAATCTAAATTCCTTACTGTGGCTTACAGTGTCCTGCATGAACTAGACCCTACTTGCCTCTCCCAACTCAAGATGCACCACTTTCTCCTTACCAACTCTACTGAACTTATCTCTGTTCTTTGGAACATGCTTGCTTTTTATCTAGAGAATTCTTTCACCTGCTCTTTAAATGACTGGTTCTTCTCTCACTATTCAGGTCTGTGTTCAAATATCATCTTAGAGAAGGCTTTCATGGCCATGTGGTCTTGTTACTCCTGCTCATTCTCTTTGACAATATTCCTGTTTTGTTTTATTGATAGCAGTTAGTGCTATTTGAAAGTATTCATTTTCTATCTCCTCTGCTAGAATATAAACTTCTTGAGAGCAGAGAACTTTGATACACTGGTTATCAGTGTCCAGAATAAAACCTACCACATAGTAGATAGTGTTTGAGAAATTAACTGATAAATAAATAAATGCTGTTCCCTAAAATTAAAAACTGGAGATTTCTTAAAAAACTGGAAATAGAACTGCCATATGACCCAGCAATCCCACTTCTGGGCATACACACCGAGGAAACCAGATCTGAAAGAGACACGTGCACCCCAATGTTCATCGCAGCACTGTTTATAATAGCCAGGACATGGAAGCAACCTAGATGCCCATCAGCAGACGAATGGATAAGGAAGCTATGGTACATATACACCATGGAACATTACTCAGCCATTAAAAAGAATTCATTTGAATCAGTTCTAATGAGATGGATGAAACTGGAGCCCATTATACATAGTGAAATAAGCCAGAAAGATGAAGACCAATACAGTATACTAACACATATATATGGAATTTAGAAAGATGGTAACGATAACCCTATATGCAAAACAAAAAGAGACACAGATATACAGAACAGAATTTTGGACTCTGGGAGAAGGTGAGGGTGGGATGTTTCGAGAGAACAGCATCGAAACATGTATATTATCTAGGGTGAAACAGATCACCAGCCCAGGTTGGATGCATGAGACAAGTGCTCGGGCCTGGTGCACTAGAAAGACCCAGAGGGATGGGGTAGAGAGGGAGGTGGGAGGGGGGATCGGGATGGGGAATACATGTAAATCCATGGCTGATTCATGTCAATGTATGACAAAAACCACTACAATATTGTAAAGTAATTAGCCTCCAACTAATAAAAATAAATGGAAAAAAAAAGTTAATACTACTTCCAGGTCTAGCTGGTAAAGTAACATTTCCTGAATTAACATACTTCTTAATCTTTTGCTCTGTGGGTTACCATACGTGTGTATGTGCTAAGTCGCTTCAGTCATGTCCAACTCTTTTCAATCCGATGGACCGTAGCCTGGCAGGCTCCTCTGTCCATGGGATTCTCCAGGCAAGAATACTGGAGTGGGTTGCCATTGCCTTCTCCAGGGGATCTTCCCAACCCAGGAATTGAACCACATCTCCTGCATTGGCAGGCAGATTCTTTACCACTAGCACCACATAGGAAGCCTGTGGTTGCCATAGTTCTCTTCAGAAACAGTATAAACTCAGTTCCAAAGTGGGGGACACAGTGTAGGTAGTAAAATTAGCTACTGAAAAATAGGGTTAATTGGCACATTAGAATTATTATTCTGTTTTCATTGTTGAATAAACTAGTATTAAATATCTTTTCATCACCTCTTTTCCTTTGATTCCATTATGATTTAAGGAGCTTTATAGAAGTAATCTTTTAATTCCTAGAGACCATCTGCAATTAAATTAATACATAAAACCTTTAGTTAAACCCTTTTCTGCTTTCATCCTATGGAAAAACTTAGTTACATTTCTTATACTGTCATTAGGACTTTTTCAGTATATGCTATAGATTTGTTTTCTTAAAGAGAATGGTTTAAATAATTGACTTTCTAAAGATTCCTAATGAGCCACTGTGTTTCAGAATGTAATACCATCAAGGGGTTCAGCCTCAAATAATACTAGTACATGGAGCATTTGGGGAATGAATTTCATTAACCAAGACCTATTTTATTGGGACAAATATGACATTCTTTGTACAAAGATCAGAATCACAACAGCCTATTGGCTTTATAAATCTTATTTTTAGTTAAGCTGGTATAAGAATTTATAAAGCTATGCTGTTCTTACCAAGTCTTGTACCAAGACCAAATCATGATTCAGTGCCTTAAAAAAAGAGGTGCGGAGCTCATTACACAACATATGAAAAGTATACCTATTAGTGTGAATTTGGATTTCCTGGTTAGGAAGCTTTATATCTTCCACAGTTTAACATTGTTAACTATAGTAATGACCCCAAATAAGTCCTACACCACTAAGAGAACTATTTCTAATTTCCTTTACATGAAAGACTTACTTTTCTATTCTATATTTGTCCCATGTCTGTTTCCCTGTGGACTGTTTTAAAAATAAGTCCCTGGATTCATAAATACATGCTCAACTGAGTCAGAGTTTGATGACATCCTGAGAAAACTCCCTAGTGGGTAACACTACAACTCCCATGTCTCCCTCTTCTTCAGAACTATCATGTTAATAGCAACTTAATCCTGAAAGCTTATAAAAATCTCTTGATTTTCATGAGAGCCTCAAACACATTTAGAACATGATTGAGTAATATTTGATAAGTAAGTAATGCAAAGAGGATTGCTGGAAATATTGGGATAAATTATTTTAAAAGTTTAACTCATACTAGAAGTAATATACTAGTGTCAGTCATCCAAAAACAATTTTGATGAAATATCACAATCTGAAACATTTGACTTAAAAACTCAAATAGCCAAAGTAATCTTGAGAAAGAAGAATGGAACTGGAGGAATCAACCTGCCTGACTTCAGACTCTGCTACAAAGCCACAGTCATCAAGACAGTATGGTACTGGCACAAAGACAGAAATATAGATCAATGGAACAGAATAGAAAGCCCAGAGATAAATCCACGAACCTATGGACACCTTATCTTTGACAAAGGAGGCAAGGATATACAATGGAAAAAAAGACAACCTCTTTAACAAGTGGTGCTGGGAAAACTGGTCAACCACTTGTAAAAGAATGAAACTAGAACACTTTCTAACACCATACACAAAAATAAACTCAAAATGGATTAAAGATCTAAATGTAAGACCAGAAACTATAAAACTCCTAGAGGAGAACATAGGCAAAACACTCTCCGACATAAATCACAGCAAGATCCTCTATGACCCACCTCCCAGAATATTGGAAATAAAAGCAAAACTAAACAAATGGGACCTAATGAAACTTAAAAGCTTTTGCACTACAAAGGAAACTATAAGTAAGGTGAAAAGACAGCCGTCAGAATTGGGAGAAAATAATAGCAAATGAAGAAACAGACAAAGGATTAATCTCAAAAATATACAAGCAACTCCTGCAGCTCAATTCCAGAAAAATAAATGACCCAATCAAAAAATGGGCCAAAGAACTAAACAGACATTTCTCCAAAGAAGACATACAGATGGCTAACAAACACATGAAAAGATGCTCAACATCACTCATTATCAGAGAAATGCAAATCAAAACCACAATGAGGTACCATTACACGCCAGTCAGGATGGCTGCTATCCAAAAGTCTACAAGCAATAAATGCTGGAGAGGGTGTGGAGAAAAGGGAACCCTCTTACACTGTTGGTGGGAATGCAAACTAGTACAGCCAACTATGGAAAACAGTGTGGAGATTTCTTAAAAAACTGGAAATAGAACTGCCATATGACCCAGCAATCCCACTTCTGGGCATACACACTGAGGAAACCAGATCTGAAAGAGACACGTGCACCCCAATGTTCATCGCAGCACTGTTTATAATAGCCAGGACATGGAAGCAACCTAGATGCCCATCAGCAGAACGAATGGATAAGGAAGCTGTGGTACATATACACCATGGAATATTACTCAGCCATTAAAAAGAATTCATTTGAATCAGTTCTAATGAGATGGATGAAACTGGAGCCCATTATACAGAGTGAAATAAGCCAGAAAGATAAAGAACATTACAGCATACTAACACATATATATGGAATTTAGAAAGATGGTAACGGATAACCCTATATGCAAAACAGAAAAAGAGACACAGAAGTACAGAACAGACTTTTGAACTGTGGGAGAAGGTGAGGGTGGGATGTTTCGAAAGAACAGCATGTATATTATCTATGGTGAAACAGATCACCAGCCCAGGTGGGATGCATGAGACAAGTGCTCGGGCCTGGTGCACTGGGAAGACCCAGAGGGATCGGGTGGAGAGGGAGGTGGGAGGGGGGATCGGGATGGGGAATACGTGTAAATCTATGGCTGATTCATATCAATGTATGACAAAACCCACTGAAATGTTGTGAAGTAATTAGCCTCCAACTAATAAAAAAAAAAAAAAAAAAAAAAAGCCACAGAAGTAGAAAAAAATGAACAGAATCCAGCATGAATTTTTAGATTAGCTGCTTCATTTTCATATTGTATTGTTTAATGAAAATTAGCAAAATCTTGGAGAGTTTGATTAACACTTTTTCAAATATTATGTCTAAATGTTTCACAATTCTCGATTAGCAGAATTATCTTTCCCCCAGTTTGAAAAACAAGAGGATGTTTTAAGCATTATAAGGAAAAAACTAAGTTATGGGGAAATATGTCCTAAACATTAAAAAATTAAGAATTTGAGCATTGTTGATCCTCAGTTGCACAGTGGTGTCCAACTCTTTGTGACCCCGTGAACTGCAGCATGCCAGGCTTCCCTGTCCATCACCAACTCCCAGGGCTTGCTCAAACTCGTATCCATTGAGTCAGTGATGCCATCCAACCATCTCTTCATCTATGGTCCCCTTCTCCTCCTGCCTTCAATCTTTCCCAGTCTCAGGGTCTTTTCTAATAAGTCAGCTCTTCACATTAAGTGGCCAAAGTATTGAAGCTTCAGTTCAGCATCAGTCCTTCCAATGAATATTCAGGATTGATTTCCTTCAGGATTGGCTGGTTTGACCTCCTTGTAGTCCATGGAACTCTCAAGAATCTTCTCCAACACCACAGTTCAAAAGCATCAGTTCTTCAGCACTCAGCCTTCTTTATATGGTCCAATCTCACATCCATACGTGACTACTGGAAAAATCATAGCTTTGAGTGTACAGACCTTTGTTTGCAAAGTAATGTCTGTTTTTTAATATGTTGTCTAGGTTTTTCATACCTTTTCTTCCAAGGAGCAAGCATCTTTTCATTTCATGGCTGCAGTCACCATCTGTAGTGATTTTGGAGCCCAAAAAATAAAGTCTGTCATTATTTCCATTGTTTCCCCATCTATTTGCCATGAAGTGATGGGACCAGATGCCATGATCTTCATTTTTGAATGTTGAGTTTTAAGCAAGCTTTTCCACTCTCCTCTTTTACCTTCATCAAGAGGCTCTTTAATTTCTCTTCGCTTTCTGCTGTAAGAGTGGAGTCATCTGCATATCTATGTATTGCTATTTCTCACGGCAGTCTTGATTCCAGCTTGTGTTTCATCCAGCCCAGCATTTCACATGATGTACTCTGCATATAAAGTTAAATAAGAAGGGTGACAATATACAGCCTTGACATATTCCTTTCCCAATTTTGAACCAGTCCATTGTTCCATGTCCAGTTTTAACTGTTGCTTCTTGACCTGCATACAGGCTTCTCAGGAGGCAGATAAAGTAGTCTGGTATTCTCATCTCTTCCAGTTTGTTGTGATCCACACAGTCAAAGACTTTAGCATAGTCAATGAAGCAGACATGAGATGTTTTTCTGGAACTGTCTTGCTTTTTCTGTGATCCAACAGATATTGGCAATTTGATCTCTGGTTCCTCTGACTTTTCTATATCCAGCTTGAACATCTGCAAGTTCTCAGTTTAGGGTTCACATACTGTTGAAGCCTAACTTGGAGGATTTTGAGCATTACTTTGCTAGTGTGTGAGATGAGTACAACTGTACAGTAGTTTGAGCATTCTTTGGTGTTGCCTTTCTTTGGGATTGGAATGAAAACTGACTTTTTCCAGTCCTGTGGCCACTGCTGAGTTTTCCAAATTTGCTGGCATATTGAGTACAGAACTTTCACAGAATCATATTTTAGGATTTGAAATAGCTCAGCTGGAATTCCATCACCTTCACTAGCTTTTTTCTGCAATGATGCTTCCTAAGGCCCACTTGACTTCGCATTCCAGGATGCCTGGCTCTAGGTGTGTGATCACACCATCATAGTTATCTGGGTCATTAGGATCTCTTTTGTATAGTTCTTCTGTGTATTCTTGCCACTTCTTAATATCTTCTGCTTGTGTTAGGTCCATATTATTTCTGTCCTTTATTGTGCCCATCTTTGCATGAAATGTTCCCTTGGTATCTCTAATTTTCTTGAAGAGATCTCTAGTCTTTCATGTTCTATTGTTTTCCTCTATTTCTTTGCATTGATCATTTAGGAAGGCTTTCTTATCTCTCCTGTTCTTTGCAACTCTGCATTCAGATCACTATACCTTTCATTTTCTTCTTTGCCTTTTGCTTCTCTTCTTTTCTCAGCTATTTGTAAGGCCTCCTCAGATAACCATTTTCCCTTTTTGCATTACTTCTCTTGGGGATGGTTGCAATCACTGCCTACTGTACAGTGTTATGAGCCTCTGTCCATACTTCTTCAGGCACTCTATCAGATCTAATCCCTTGAATCTGTGACTTCCACTGTATAATCATAAGGGATTTGATTTAGGTCATACCTGAATGGTCTAGTGGTTTTCCCTACTTTTTTAAATTTAAGTCTTAATTTGGCAATAAGGAGTTCATGATCTGAGCCACAGTCAGCTCCTGGTCTTGTTTTGGTTAACTATATTGAGCTTCTCCATCTTTGGCTGCCAAAAAAAATAATCAGTCTGATTTCTGTCTTGGCCATCTTTTGATGTCCGTGTGTATAGTCGTATCTTGTGTTGGAAGATGTTTGCCATGACCAGTGCGTTCTCTTGGCAAAACTGTTAGCCTTTGCCCTGCTTCATTTTGTAGTCCAAGGCCAAACCTGCCTTATATTTGAAGCATATACAATATGTGATTCTTTTTAAAATTCATAGAATGTATAATTTATTCAAATGAAAAATTATCAAACTCTTTTAACTCAAGTAAACACTCTCCTTACATTCACACAGATGTCAAAATTAAAGTTCTCAATTTGTATACATATATGACCTTCTTTCTCCTGATGGAAAACATTAAGAATAAAATTGATAAAAAGCTTGAAAAATCACCATTCTAAAGTGAATCTTGGAGATTATCTTTACCAAACCTATTATGTTACAGTTGAGATATTCTAGATCCAAATGTACAACAACTCCTTCAAGAGCATACTGTTAATTAGGTACGTAGATAAGACCAGAGCTCAGTTCTCCCAAATCGCGTGCTTTTCTATTAATCATAGTACCTCTCAGAAAATAAGGGTCAGGGACAGCTTGTGTAAGGAAAATGGTATGTATACACCTCCCACCTACATTAAGAGTAGCCTGGCCACCCACATACAGATTCCATATGAATGGACTCCTGATATGCAGTTATTTTGCTATGTATTATAATTCACTCATTCCATCTTAACTACACTGCTGTCTAATAATTGTTGTTGTTTAGTCACTAAGTCCTGTCCAACTCTTTTGCAACTCCACAGACAGTAGCCCCCTAGGTGCCTCTGTCCATAGGATTTCCCAGGCAAGAATACTGGAGTGGGTTGCCATTTCCTTCTCTAACTGTCTAATAGTCTTATTTAATATTTCTAAACTCCTAATTAAACCCACTAAACCAGTGGTTCTCAACCAGGAACCATATTGCACCCCTACCCATGAGACATTTGGCAATGTGTGGAGACATTTTTGTTACAACTGCAGAAAAGAGAGAGTTGCAAGTGGTGTCTGTTGTATGGGGACCACTGATGCTGCTAAACACCCTGTGAGTCGGGTTTCTGTATTTAAATCAGGAAAGGGGAGCTCTCCCTACCTAGGCCGGCCGAAAGGAAAGATGATCCTGAAACAAAATCAAGACTGCATTTTCATAAAGGCAAAATCTAACATGCTGAGGTTTAAGGACATACACCTACCAGTATTTTTCAAGTTTAATGAAAAAGAATGTTACTTTTGAAGGATCATATGGGATTAAATGGAGAGGGAATTTATTTTCAAAGGTAGTGCTTTCACTAGAGCCAAATAACGTCCATAATTATTCACATTATTTGATTTCTCTTATAGGAAATTAACATAGACAATTGTAGTTTTATTATAAACTGTATGATAACCTTCTTTACATACTTATTTACATAATATCTAGAGAAAGTGAGTCACTTTTCCTCAGTAGTGGGTTAGGTAAAAGAATGAAATAAACTAATAAATATTTTATTGTTGGAATAATAATTTGTTTTACTTGGCCTTATTCTGTGCACTTATTTCATTGGGGTTGTCCTGCCCTGTCTTGTTTAGTTTGAATTTATTCCATTTTGTCATATTTGTGGTGATCTGACTTGTTCTAGATAACAAGCTCAGTAAAAATATTTTCTTCTTTCTATGACAAAAAGCTTTTTCAAAGATAAGATAGATATTTTGTACTAAACCTTCAGTGCAATTTTCCAAATGTCAGAAATATGCTAAGTAGGGTAAAAAGTTTATTTTTACAATGTTGATCCAAAATGGAGAAACTTACACAGCCAGCTTCACTCTGAGCCTCTGTATATTTAAAAGGCTATGTGCAACATAAAACTTCTCTAACTTATCATGCAGCTTCTGGGGTAAAAGTTTTATGCATTTTATGCTTTAAATTGTAATCATAAACCATGCAAACTAAGAAATGTCCAACAGACATGGTGTTGGAGTCCTCTATCCTTTTTAAGTTACTACGTGTTCTTTGTTCTTCTTGTCACAGTATATTTAGAATTGACAGTTTTGGCATAAAAGATACTTAATCAAGCATAGTATCAAGATTATCCAAAACTCAGTTGAGGATAAATTTTGCTTTGTCATCTTTTAACCATAACCTGAATTTGAATCAATGTAGTTTTAACATTCAGTTGACCATCAAGTAAGTTAAATTTTGAGCGTTCTTTACAGTGATTACTATTGTTCATTTTGAAAAATGTCAGCATAACTTTTCATATTTTACTATATACCAAACTATATTAGTTTAGAAAATAGAATAGTTAAATGTTTAACTATTTTTAATTTCTAAACTAATACTAGTTAATTTTAACATCATTCATTTGTTAACTATCTTTGAATACCTGCTGTGTATCAGGCAGTGTTCCTGTTCTAGAAAATTAAAGGGTGGTCACCTCTTGATGAAAGTGAAAGAGGAGAGTGGAAAAGTTGGCTTAAAGCTCAACATTCAGAAAACTAAGATCATGGCATCTGGTCCCATCACTTCATGGGAAATAGATGGGGAAATAATGGAAGCAGTGTCAGACTTTATTTTTCTGGGCTCCAAAATCACTGCAGATGGTGACTGCAGCCATGAAATTAAAAGACGCTTACTCCTTGGAAGGAAAGTTATGACCAACCTAGATAGCATATTTAAAAGCAGAGACATTACTTTGCCAACAAAGGTCCGTCTAGTCAAGGCCATGGTTTTTCCAGTGGTCATGTATGGATGTGAGAGTTGGACTGTAAAGAAAGCTGAGCGCCAGAAAATTGATGCTTTTGAACTATGGTGTTAGAGAAGACTCTTGAGAGTCCCATGGATTGCAAGATCCAACCAGTCCATCCTAAAGGAGATCAGTCCTGTGTGTTCATTGGAAGGACTGATGCTGAAGCTGAAACTCCAATATTTTGGCCACCTCATGCAAAGAGTTGACTCATTGGAAAAGACCCTGATTCTGGGAGGGATTGGGGGCAGGAGGAGAAGGGGACAGAGGATGAGATGGCTGGATGGCATCACCGAAAGCTGAGCATAGAAGAATTGATACTTTTGAACTGTGGTAGTCCCTTGGTTTGAACTGAACTGAAGACACTTTTAAAGGTCCACAGGAATGCCTAAGTGGTTAGTTGAACAGGAGGAAGGTGTCAAGGTGGGTAGAGAGTTTTAAGCAAGTATTGGAAGAGGAATGGGGATTAAATAGAAAAGGGAAGGAGGAGCATTCCTGATCAAGGAAATAGTATATGCAAAAGAATGCATGTGTGATAGAACTTGGATTATTCAGAGATCCACAAGAAGCTGGTTATAGATGGAGTGAAGGATGTGTTGAGGAGAGTAAGTGGAAATAAGTTCCAGAAAAAATAAGTTCTTGAAAAGGCAGGGGTGCACATTGACTAAGAACATGTACTTTTGTGTTTAACTGATAAGAAATTTATACTTTATTCACTAAGCAGTAAAAAGCCATTGGATTAATTAAACAATCATCCAATGGCTTTTTACTGCTTAGTGAATGATATATTTAGATTTCTATTTTATAAGTAGAATGTAGTTAGCATAGTAGAAAGGAAAAAGTCAGGAAGTCAAATTAGTCACATGATCTTAGCTAGGGCTTCTATAACTAATTGCCATGGGCTAGATGGCTTAAATAGCAAACGTTATTTTTCATTGTTCTGGAGACTGGGAGATCCAAGATCACGGTGCTAACAGATTCAATGTCCAGTGAAGGTTCTCCACCTGGTTTGCAGATAGCTGCCTTCTTACTACAGCCTCACATGTAGAGAAAGATCATCTCTCCATTTTCTCTCTTTATAAGGGCACTGCAATTCAGAGGCTCCACATGATTTAATTAGCTCCAAAAGACCCCTACCTTTAAATATCATCACATTGGAGACTAGGGCTTCAGTATATGAATGTAGGAGGAGACACAAACATAGTCCATAGTGTGATCAGCACTAAACCAGGACATTTACTGTAAGGATGGAGTAGTAGTCTTTGGGAAAGATTTGGGGGTCAGATCAAGAGTAGTGGGTTATAGTTAGATGTTGAAGGAAAAGGAGATGTCTAAGGATACTGGACTTCCTGGTGGCTCAGACAGTAAAGAATCTGCCTGCAATGCAGGAGACCCAGGTTCAATTCCTGGGTTGGGAAGATCCCCTGGAGAAGGGAATGACTAACCACTCCAGTATTCTTGTCTGGAGAATTCCATTGACAGATGAGCCTGGTGGGCTATAGTCCATGGGGTCGCAAAGAGTCAGACATGAATGAACGACTAACACTTTCACTTTTTCACAAGAACATTGAAGTTCCTTTTTTTTAACCATTAGGTGAATGGTAGATAGAAATAACAGGGAAAACATAGTTGTGATTAACATTTTTAAATTTTACATTTCTCAGTTTAATATTAATAAGTTTGGTTTCTAGTAGTATCAACAAAACATGAGAGTATATATGCAGCTTGTTCATGAATGTGGGTGATAGCTGAATTCAAGAACATACAACCTCAAAATACTAAAATAACTTTGAATCTTATCACTTGCCTCGTACAAAAAGGCAATGATAGCAGTTGAATCTTAGTAGTTTTGTTTATACCAAACCAAAATTATAATGTATACATATTGTGTTTTGTCTCCATTTCTCCTAGGGTCCCCAAGGACCAAGAGGTCAACCAGGGCCTCCAGTGAGTTTATTTACATGTATATCTGTTTACCATTGATGCTTATATGCCTGTTTGGTTTGAGATATCTACTAAGTACTTAATTTTTTTTTTTTGTATTATAGGGTCCACCTGGAGCACCAGGCCCAAGAGTAAGTCTTGATTTTGTTCGTTTTACCTTAGTATAATTTTTTTAAGCTTCTTCTATTAACTCTCTGTTAAAGGTATCCCTTTTGCCTACCTCTGTTCTTTTTGTTAATCTGATATAGAGTCTTTGCAACTCTAATAGAACTTTAAATCTGGGCTTCAGACTTTTTGTCTATAACATAGGATGGTATATCTTACTTTTTTGGATGGATTTGAGTTTTAAATAAGTAAAGTGCTCAGCACAATGTCTGACACAATTTATACTCACCAAATAAGAACTCCCTCCGTTTCCTCCAGTTTCAGAATCCTCGCTCTCCTTCTTCAAATGTTCTTTTGTTGCCAACCAGAGTTCTCCACATTTTTAAGCTTTACATGAACGCTTCTCAGCTGCTGGTGGCTGTGGAAGCCCTCGGACTTCTCATGTATCAGTATTTGCTCGTGATTTTTTATAACCCCAAACTTGCTACTCCTATCTTTGAGGCAATACTTCTGTTGATTCATTATCAGCTATCATCTCCTGGCCTCAATGTTTCAGATTTATTTCTGTTATGTCTTGTATGCACTGTCTTACTTGGTAATATCTTTGTTTTCCCACTTATTTCAAGAGGTCTCCTATCTTCAACCTCACCCATGCCCCATTCCTACAGAATTCTGGTCAAATGCAGCAGTCTTTTTTCTGATTTCCTGCCTAACCAAGATTCACTAATGGCTACACAGTTCAGACAAATGGCCAGTCCCATGCCTTCCAAGTCTTGCTTACATGCTTCTCTGCTTTGGATCTTTGAAATTTATGGCTGGTGGATCACTGCAGTTCACTCCCAGCAGGTCAGGAACTCTTCGTTCCCCTCAGCTCTTCATCAGGACAAGGAAAAACTTTCAAGCAAAGTGCCACAGGAAGATTGTCTCCTTGGAAACAAGAGATCTATTTCTCTAAGATTCTTTTAAAAAAATTATTCCCCCTTTCTGTCTGATGGGGATTGAAACCTTACTTACTTGGGATGAACATCAGTGCAAATGTCTTTTTTTAAAAAATCTTTACTTCCACTTCTCTATTCTTCCTTTCTTCCTCGATCGTCACAATGCATGGGTTAGAAAAGCTCTGATCAGTTGCCTTCTCACTTTATAATGACTTTGATATATCATAGGGGCCTTCCTAATAAAGAACAAATTGTAGAAAGATCATACATCATTGGTAAATTAAAGGTGTTTAGTGAAAATGTTTACATTAAAGTGCCAGATTTGGGGGTCACCATTTTCCTCTCTCACTTGGAAAATCCATGTGTTCCTATACAGCCAAAATGAATTAGGACTTGCGAGAGATTTTTGCTCTGAGAAAAATGTGGATAAGAATATGTAACTTTGAGGAATTAGTAAGAGTATTAAATGAAAAAATATGTGTGCTAAATACTGTGTAGTTACCTTAGCTTTGGTTTTATCTCCAAGAAATCATGCCAAATCCAATATCATGAAGCATTTCCCATATATTTTCTTCTAAGAGTTTTAGCTCTTACCTTTAATTATCTGACCCATTTTGAGTTAATTTTTGTTTATAAGTAAGAGTCTAACTTCATTGGGTTTCATGAGGATATGAAAATTTCCCAGCACTATTTGTTGACAGACTGTTCTTTATAGGGAATGGCCTTGACACCTTTCTCAAAAACTATTTAACCATATGTGTAAGGGTTTATTCCTGCACTCTATTCCACTGGTCTATGTGTCTATCTGTATGCCAGTACCACACTGTTTTGATTATTGTTAACTTTGTAGTAAGTTTTTTTTTTTTTTTACATTTTTTTTTTCAATTATTTTTATTAGTTGGAGGCTAATTACTTCGCAACATTGCAGTGGGTTTTGTCATACATTGACATGAATCAGCCATGGAGTTACATGCATTCCCCATCCCAATCCCCCCTTCCACCTCCCCCCCCCGCCCAATTCCCCTGGGTCCTCCCAGTGCACCTGAAATTGAACTATGAAACCCCCAACTTTGTTGTCCCTCTTCAAAATTGTTTGGGATATATACTCTATTTTATAGTTACTAGTATAGTTATCTTTACCAGTGATATTTATTTCTTCATGTGGATTCAAACTTCTGTCTTGTATCCTTTATTTCTGTCCAAAGGACTCTCTTTATTGTTTTTCTAGGAAAGGTTTTCTAGTGATAAATTCCTCGGCACTTATTTATATGGGCATGTCTTAATTTTTCCTTCATCTTGAAGGATAGTTTTACTGGATATAGAAATCTTGGTTGACAGTCTTTTTCTTTCAGCACTCCAAATATGTCATCCTACTGCCTTCTCACCTTTATGGTTTTTAATGAAAAATCCCATCCCTTGGATATGATGAGTCTCTTCTCTCTGCATTCAAGATTCTCTATTTTTAGCTTTCAACAGTTTGATTATGACGTGTTTAGGGGAATTCACTGAGCTTCTTGGATGCAGAGATTAATATTTTTCATCAAATCTGGGGCATTTTCAGCAATTATTTCTTGAAATATTCTTTCTGCCCCCTTTTTTCTGAGACTCCCATCATGCATACATTGGTATATTTTATGGTGTCTGTAGGTCTATGAGTCTTTTCCTTTTCTGTGTTAATTTTTCTTTTTACTCCTGACTGGATAATCTCAATAAACTGTTTTCAAGCTCACTGATTCTTTGTTGTCTACTGAAATCTACAGTTGAGCCTCTCAAGTAAATTTTGATTTCAGTTACTATTAACTTTCAACTGCAAAATTTATACTTGGTTCTTTTCTATAATTTCTATCTCCTTACATTTTTTATTTGGTAAGACATTTTTTCATGCTTTAGTTCTGTAGACATGATTTCCTTTAGTTCTTTGAATATATCTAAAATAATTAATCAAAGTTTTGTCTACTACATTCAACACGTGGGCTTCTGCAGGGACAATTTCCATTGATTGATTTTTCCCATGTATAGGAGTCACACTTTAATGTTACTAGGCATGGTCTGTCACTTTTTCTTGAAAACTGGACATTTTAAATAATATAGAGTGGCATCTCTGAAAGTCAGATTCTTCACCCCAACCTTAGTGTTTAGTATTGTTATTTGTTGTTTTTGTTATTTAGTGACTTTTCCTAATAAAGTCTATATTCTTTGACATACTGGAACACTGAGGTCTCTACTCAGTTAGTTTAGTGATCAGCTAAGGATTGAAGAGAGGTTTCCTTAAATGCCAGAACCAATGTTTCCAAGTTTTTGCCAAGGGTCTCTATGAGCATGTTGGAGCACCCCTTCAGTTCTCAGCCAGGCAATTGACAACTGTACCCAAGTCTTAACTTCCTATTTTCACAGAACCTGAAGATGAGCCAGAGAAGAGAGCTTAGGACCTTCTTCTGTTTTCCTGATAATGTGCCCAGCCTTATGCTTTTCCAGGAATATGTCAGACCAGAGCATTTCAGAATTTCTAAGGACATCTCATTCCCTGATTTTTCCTGTTTGCCCCAACTGTTTTCTAATGTTTCCAGCAGCCACAAAGCTAAACAATTCCATCTAAATTTTTTTTTAAATATTCCTTAGGAAAGACTTTCTGCACTGAGTGAGCTCTGAGTCAGGTAAAATAAAGATAGTCTTGCAAGTGGTGTCTTTAAGGGAACCACCAGAAAGGTCAAATAACAACATTTCACTGGAAAGGAGGCTTTGAAGCATCTCAGCCCCATTCTGCTCCCTCCTGTGGTTTCCAGGCTTCTTCTTTTCACTGCAATTGCAGGCTGTTGGTTTTCAAGGCTACCACAGAGCTGGAAAGAGAAGCATGGGAATAGGGCAAATTAAAGCTTTACAGAGCTCACTGCCCTTCCTGAAAATCAACTATTTTTCTGAAGTGAATGCTCCCCAGATTTACAGCAAGCATTTTGTTAATTTCTGTAATCCTGAAATACTTCATTCTGACATTCTTTTTTTCCAGTTTTCTCATTGCTTTTATAGAAGAGAGAATTCTGGGAGGTCATTATTCCACCATTTTTCTTGTCTCCTAAGTCTCTGATCTTCAGCACACATTTTTTAAATATTCTCTGTGATGAAATGGAAGAGCATATAAATCAGTTCTGCTGCATTGAAGTACAATGGTTGACTCAAAAGTGCTTGTGGAATCCAGTTGCAAGCTGAACTAGCTGCTTTTTTCATGGAACACCATTTTTACTTGTCAGGATGACAGTTGTTTAAACATGAGTATTTGGCAGATATTTTCTTGAAAATGAATTAAGTGAGCCTGTCATTTTAAGGAGAAAAACTGACAACTTGATACCAATAATAAATTTCAAGCAACAGTAACAATTGAAAGCTTGCATCTATTACAAGTTTGACAACTTCCCAATAGTTCTGTTTTTCTGATGGGATTGGTGATGATGTTAATGAATGTAATCTTTTGATACAACATAACGAAATGTGTATTTGGAAGGACTGCATTATTTCATTAACCATTTTCCAAGTAATTGAATCATGAATTTTTTTTAAAAATCATGATTTTTAACAAAGTAGGTAAATGATTTTTTTTAGAATCCATCTTTTAAGTTTGATAGATTAATAGATTTTAATATGAGTATAAATTTTATAAATAAGTTTTCAGACTTCACATTTCAACTAACCCTTACTTAACTCACTCCCATTTGTCAAGTTGTGGTATAATATCAAAGAAGAATATCCACAATTATTTGAAAAGGCTACTAAAATATTTTCTTGCCAACTGCATATCTTCTTTAAGGCCAGATTTTCTTCATATAGTTCATATAGTTCTTCATATAGTTCAGCTAAAATAACATTTTAACAGATCGAAAATAGAAGCAAATATGAGAATCTAGCTATTTCCTATTAATTCAGACATTAAAGAGAATACATAAGGATAAAACAGTGCCACTCTTCTTATAAATTTTTTAGTTTTCAAAAGTTAATTTTTCATTAAAATATTTAATTAACATGTAACATGTTTATTTAAAGGTAATTAACAGTTTTAAATTTTATATTTTAATTCATACTATGGTAAATATCAAAAGCTATAATTTACATAAATAAAAGTTCTTTAAAGCCCTTAATAATATTTAAAAGTACAACAGAGTCCTGAGTCAGCAGAGCCTGAGAACTGCTTATTCCTAGTTTTTCTATGATCAAAGCTCTAATGACAAATAAAGGTGACTGTTGTTTCCTACTTAATTCAATTGCCCATATTTAGTGCCAATATTTTTTTGTGACCCATGTCCAAAATCTGCCAATTCTCACAAACATGATGGTCAGAATTAACGTGCACAGAATTTTTAATGCTAAAGCCTTTCTTCTTGAGTAGGCCATGCTTCTCTATCTCCAGGCCTTTGTGTTGGCACCTCTGCCTAGAAAACTCTCCCACCCATTCTCCTAACAATTCATATTTATTCTTCAGATCCCAGTTCAAATATCACTACCTCTAGGAAGCCTATGCAGATCTATTCCTTCCAAGTCTCTTATATCCTCCAGATTTGATTAAATAAGACTCTATAATTTCTCTTATAGGTCCATGCACTTTTCTTTAATAGCACATATCCCAATTTGTAAATGTGTTATTTTTTAGATTATTTGATTGATGCCTTTATCGACCTCTAAACTTTAGCTCTACAAGGGCAAGGTTGTTTTGTTTTGTATTATTTGCTTACCATTTTATCCTCAATATGTGTTTGGCAGCATACATATGCAGAATGAGTCAAATATTTTCCAACATGAAAACCACATGTTGAGGCAAGGATGAGTATATTTTGTTGATTGTCCCATCATTTTAAATAGTTTTCCAAATTATCAACCATGAGTTATGAGAGATGTTGAAGAGTTTCTATTATATGGAATGCAAGTAAAAAGATATATCAGCAGTACAATCATTCTGAAAGAAATCAGATGCTTGATTTGCTCACACATATGCCATTTCACAGAATTTTCTCCCAACTTATGCTTCTTAGTTTCCAAGCTTTTTAAAAAATAAAATATGAAAAGACTTTTTACTAATGGTTATTCTGGGTCTTTCTCTAAAAATAACTTTTAGTAAATGCTGGAGGAGATTGTATTCATGTTGTATTATTTCTTTTGGGACTAATGACACATTTTCCAACTTCAGAAATTGTTTTTAAGACCACAGAAGTATCAGATTAAACTAATGTGGTGACTACCTCAGGACAGTAATATTTTATTCTATTTTTCTTCCAAGAATGTAACTGTTAAAAATTACTACAGTTATTTATTCTTCACTTTACAATTTATTAATGGCGGGGATCATATTTCATCCTTCTTCTATGTGAGTAACTTTTGTGTATGTTTTCAGGCAGCAGAGACAGTTTTTCATTTGCGAACTCTGGACTTTGGTCCTGTTTTAATTAGGAGACTTGAAATTTGGATGAAGGCAGCATATTGTCCTTTCAGATAGCTAGGCAATATTTGTGAGATCAGTCTAACCATAAGAGTTACAAACCCCTTTCAGATAATAAGTCTAGTATGCTTTAACAGCAGTGCTTTCAGAATTTATAGCCTTTACTTTAGAGAACTCAGTGTTAATATTATTGCTAATCTCAAATGGTTTTGTTTTACACAGAAACAAATGGATATCAATGCTGCTATTCAAGCCTTGATTGAATCACATACTGCCCTACAGATGGAGGTAATATATCTGCCTTTATTTACATTGGCACACTCAATCTACAAATTAAACAGAAATATTTTTTCAGAGGCCAAAATGTGACTTTATCTCAAGGCCTGTATTTACAAGAGATTAAAAGTAATGAAACAATTTTTAAGGACAAAGAAAACAATTTTAATAAACAGAAATACATGCATAAGATTTTTAAGGAAAACTTTTAAAACAAAAATATCGTCAAAGGATTTTCAAAATAAGAATTTGGAAAAAAAAAAAAGAATTTGGTATTACAGAAGACAATAGTTAAATGAAGTTAGCCATTTCTTAAAATGGCATCTATCATCACTATTCATTTTTCTTAACCTCTATTTATTCATTATATATAGGTTTTTTTTTTAATTATGCAGTAGGGATAGTAATTGTTAAGTTTTATGTCAGCTTGAAAAGTAAACTTTTGAGTGTGAATTTAAGCTCTTGTTAGGATCAAGATGAATAAAACACAAATAATGCTTATAGTTAAATATAAACTGTTCTTTACATCCTACTCTCAACTCACTGAACACAATAGGAGTACACTTTTCTTCTGTCTTGATCTTTGTTGATCATTTGGGTTACATACTGGTAATGACTACTCTATGCTTCTTTGCTAATATGATTTTCATGATGACTTGGCAGAGCTACCAGAATACTGAAGTGACTTTAATTGACCACAGTGCAGAGATCTTCAAAACCTTGAACTATCTTAGCAATTTACTACACAGCATCAAGCATCCTCTTGGCACACGAGATAATCCAGCACAAATCTGCAAAGATTTGCTTAACTGTGAACACAAAGTATCAGACGGTAAGTTATTGGTTTCCTTAAACTGTGATATTTCATTTCATCATTTCAGTGTGTTTGAGATTTCGAGTGTATTTATGCCAAATCTTATCATTTTTGATGAAACCCTGGCAGAGGCATTTTAAGGTCATCAAGAACCAAATACGTATTTCTGTAGGTAAATATGGTTTCTGATATCAAAGTATTCTTTTTTAAGGTTTTGCTTTATAAAGATCTTCTACTACAAAATCTGACATATCCCCAGACTTTCTTACCCCATCTATGTCACTTGCTTATACTCTGTGCTTGGAATTCATGTTAAAAATAAAAATACGAAAGGTTAACTTTTGAACTAACAGACAATATTATCTGTCAGGACAACCAGAGTTGGCAACATGAAGAAAGAGATCATAGTTCCCCCCTCTACTACACTCCCTAAAATAAATTTTTACATAAAATGGAATTTAAATGCCTCATTTTGGAATTTGACTGTAAAGATGGAGGCTTGTCATGCTTGGAATCTTCTCATCCTCACATTGATACCTCAAAATCCATTAGCCAGAGTTGCAAAAGTAAAGCCATCAAGCAAAAGGTTTAAAGCAAGTGGAGGAGCCACTACTATCTGATGATCAATAGGGAAACCCTGTCTGCTACAATATGTCATTTAATTTTAATTTTGATGGGGTCTATATAGTCAGCTATACAATCAATGTGAGTAGTTATTTTTGGTAAAAACTCTAGTCCTAACATACAATGATACATATGCTGACTTGAAAATAAGTTATTTAATTCTGTAGGATGGACAGTAAGTTCATATTTTATTTTTATACACATGTGTTTACATACAGATATACATGTCTAAATACATATTTGTCCAGAAGCATCTTCCATTCTAGAAGTGTAGCAAAAATATTTGTTTTATTTATATTAATAAAATACTTCTATAGCTGTTTCCTGCCCTAGATTATCACAAAAACAAATAATATTTCTAGTTATGGCTGCCCTTCATAATAAAATTTGACTCTTTCCTATATTTGAGGGTATAAAAATGTAATTCTATAGAACTGAAAGGAACAAAGATATTATAGGACATACCAATTACTAAAATCTAATTCAAGATCTACCTTCCTCATAGGAGAAATAGCTAAGTTGTGTGGCTTGCAAGGTATCAGGAAAGTATTTATGCCAAAAAATACTTTCATCACTAGGAGATTGTAAGTGCAGTAGAAAAACACAAAACAACACGGAAGGGGGAGGGGGATATGATAGAAAGTAGGGTTGGGGGTGAAGTTTTAAATAGAGTAGGTAGATAAATAATTTCTGAGGAAGTGGCATTTGAGCAATATCTGGAGGAGGTAAGGGAAGAAGCCACAGGAAATCTGAGGGAAAGAGCTTTCCAGGAAGAAGGAACAAATGCAAAGACCCTGAACCTGTATTTAGCATGTCCTATTAGCAAGAAGGTTAAGGTGACTGGAAGAGGGCATAAGGAGAAGAATGGTAGGAAATTAAGTCAGAAAGATGTCAAGAAACCAGATTAAATAGGACATTATAGACTAATCAAAAGACTCTAGCTCTTACTCTGAATAGGATGGAAAACTTTGGAAGAGTTAGAGCAAAGGAATGACAAGACTTGACTTAAATTTTGAAATGTTACTCTTGGTGATGTATTGCAAATATAATGAGTTTAATGAGGACAGGGTAGAAAGAGCCATTGAGAAAGCTACAAAATTTAATCCAGTAAAAGATGATGACGGTTTGGACTACAGTTAGTGGTGGGAAAGTGGTTAAGAAATGGTCAAATCTTTGGATAAGCTTTAAGGTAGAGCCAGCAGGTTTTTTTGTTTAATTCAGATATGGATTATAAAACAGAATGATAAAGAATGACTCTAAGAGTTTTGACTAAAGGACTAGAAGAGTGGAATTGCTGTCTATACAGATAGAGAAGCAGGTTTGGAATCAAGATGAGGAGTTCAGTTTTGGATGTATTTGAGATGTCTTTTAGACATTCAAGGAAGTTTGTCAAGTAGGTAGTTTGCTATTCTGGAGAGAGGTCAGGAGAGAGGCCCTGGTTATGGATAAAATGTATAAAGTAATTTGCATATAAATAACATCTAATGCCCTGAAACTCTCTAGGACTACCTAAAGAGTAGATTTTTTTTAAGTTCTAAAAACTGTGCCATAGAACTCTTCCATGTTGAGAGATCAGGGAGTTGAGGAGGAACTAGCAAAGAAAACTAAGAAGAAGCTATCATTGAGATAGGAGAAAAAGTAGATGAAAGTGAAGAAAATGTTTGCCTGAAGAGGCAGGGATCTACTGGGTCAATGTCAAGTTAGGTGAAGGCTGGGAAAAGGCTACTAGATTTAGTAATGGGAAGTTCTTTGATGCTTTTCGCAAGAGCAGTTTAGAGGAATGGTAGCAGTTAAAACTATCAGGTTTTAAGAGAAAATGGTGGAGCTGGAGAGTTTCCATCCTCAGTTATGAAGCAGGTAATTCAATTTGCCTAACTAAATTTTTAAAAGTTAAAAGCATAAAATACTGACAAAGTAGTAAGGATTTTGAAGAACACAGCAGAGATGGGCACACACTTACAGCTGCTTTTGCCCTGGGTGCATCCAGCAACTGAGTAGTGCAATAGGGGATCAAAGGTTGGAATCCGAAGCCCACAGATGGTAGGGATTCAGGCTTTCAAAGGGCTATAATCTGGGAGTAAAAACGATGGGATCAAAGAATTAATGCAGTCAGGACACTAGAGAGAATGAGCCAAAATGAGAAGAGAGGGGAAATCATGGAAGAGATCTAGCTGTAGGTAATAAACCTAAAAAAAGCCTAGGGCATGGCCTTGGGAGTTAATGATGAATGTAAACAGAACAGGAAAAGCGTACAAAAAATTGGTGGGAAAGAGTTGGAGGAACTGAGTAGAGGTCAGAATATTACAAATACCAACCACATGGATGTAAAATCACCAATAATTAGGTTATAAAGAGCTAGCCAAAAGCTAAAAGTAAAGAAATAAAGCTGATGATGGCAACAGGAACAGGTGACAGGCGATAGAGTGTGATGACAACAATTTTACCATGGAGTGTTCTCAGATTGAAAGCAGGGAGAATGGTCTGAAAGTGGCAACAAGGAGCAAGAAAGACCCCTTCCTGACTCAGGCACAATGCTGTAGAGGCTGTGGCAGAAAGGGCCTGCATGGAAGCAGTGTTCTCAGGAGAGAGCCAATTTTGAGTTCAAGCATTTAGGCCTACAAAAGATGTATTATGGTATAATGCTTATACCCTAAAAAAAAAATGAAGCCCCCTACCAATTCACCAGTGAACAACAATGCCTGAGTTCAAAGCACTCCATCCCATATAAGAATGAGATCTTGCTTGATGGAAAACCTTTTATAAAGCCTATGTTCGCTCACATAGTAGAGGAAACTATTTCTTGAATGAGAGATGATGAGTCAAGATATATGTCTACCTCATTAGTTAAGAGACTTTCCTAATGGCTCAGACGGTAAAGCGTCTGCCTACAATGCGGGAGACCTGGGTTTGATCTCTGGGTCGGGAAGATTCCCTGGAGAAGGAAATGGCAACCCACTCCAGTACTCTTGCCTGGAGAATCCCATGGACGGAGGATCCTGTTAGGCTACAGTCCATGGGGTCGCAAAGAGCCAGACACGACTGAGCAACTTCACTTCACTTCACTTCATTAGTTAAGACTGTAAGCCTGCATCAGATCCTGGTTTTAAAAAAGTCAGCTGTAATTTCTACAAACTACAAAATGTCCAACATTCTGAGGAAATCGGGGGGAAATAATGGGATACAGAGGTGATATTAGGACTTTTTCACCCTTTTCTTCCATATTTCAGTATAGATCGGTGATTCTCCAAATATCATCCATGAACCAGAATTAGATGCAGATTCTCAAACCCAATCCCAAATGTAATGATTTAGAAACTCTAGGGGTGGGGCGCAGATGTTTTAACAGAGTCACCAAAGTCTGAAAACCACTGCAACAGAGATAGTCGCCTACTCTTGGAAGTAACAATTCAAGTTTTCATTTTGTAGGATTAGAAGAATAACAGAGGGGGAATGGTCGAGGATGTGTGTAAATCTACAAAGACAGACGAGGGGAAGCCCAGAATAAGCTAGAGGAATCTTTGCTATGGGAAAAAAATGAAACAAACAAGGGTTTTTTTTACCTATTATAGAAAATGGCCTTTAACAAATACTGTTTGTCTTGCCTTTTTAATGCAAGAAGGCAGGGCCATCTCATTCAAAAATTCCTGCTCTTTGCATTTAGAATAAGGTGCTTTTTTTAATATTCTGAGCCTGTTATTCCAGAATTAAGATGCTACCCCCGTACTTTTCAGTTTGAATATGTCCTAAAGTCCAACTTTACGCCCCATTTGATTCTCCTGGACAATCAGTGGATGCAAAGGTTGGCAGGCTTACACTGGCTATAGAGATTTCAGTCTTTTCCACTCACAAATCTGAAAAGAAAGCACAAAAATAACCATTTAATTGTACACTTTTCTTCTGGAAACAAAAATGGTTATTCTTTTTAATTATCAATTAAACAAAGATACATTTTTCCTCAGGGAGACTGAAGAGGTTTCTATTTTTAAAATATATATATTCATTTTTAAGCTCTGTAATGACATAGAACAAAAACACACACATATCCTACATTAATTTCAACTTCTCTATTAACTATGTAACTGTAGACAATTCACTTAAGTTGCTGAGTTCATCTTATCTATAGCATGAAGTAACAGATTATTTTTTATTAAAATTATGAAATGGCCTTAAATTGATAGGTATATGGAAAATATAGTATTTTCACTATCAGTTTAACATGATGCTTGCAGCTTTTATTTTTCACTAAATGTATTGATTTAAATGTATGATCTTTATAAACTTCTAAGTTTTTTAACAGGAAAAAGTGTGAAAAAATATGTTGAAAGTATGATACTTTTTAAGGATTGTTCAAAAATATTTAACATGTCATTTAAATATTTTTGTTTCACAATAAATAGGAAAATACTGGATTGATCCAAATCTTGGATGCCCTTCAGATGCCATTGAGGTTTTCTGCAATTTCAGTGCTGGGGGTCAGACATGTTTATCTCCTGCCTCTGTGACAAAGGTAAATTCTGAATTTAGCATATATACTGGTACTTGCCCACTACCAGTAAATAGTGATTTTTAAAAAATCTTCCACCTCAAATAATTATGAATTTTATGAGTGGAAGCAAGATATTCTCTACCATATATGAGAAAGAAACTTTTTGGTTTTTTAAACTAATCCTGTTAATTCTTGACATTTTGATTATGTATTTTTATGACTGGCTTAGTTTGGCTTACTCCACTGACTATGCTTTTTAAATCCCTTTTAAAAATATAAAACATATGTTTTTATGCTCATGCATTCATTAGAAAATTCCCAAACAGCTGCAATGTTTGTATTCAGTAATCAGTTACCTAAAGTTTTTACTGAAAATGACATCATCATCATTAAAAGAAGAATTCTGCCACAAAACTTGCTGTTTTGGGTGACTGGGAACAAAAATAACCTCCCTGAAATATCCACTGGGTATTATTTAAAACGTCTTATATGTATAATTCCATAAATGTTTAGAATGAACGAAAGTTAGTTTGGTATAACACTGGGTATTGTAACAAGCATCTCTCAATCCTAAAGCTTAGTTCTACCTATAACATATATCAAAGAAACCAAAACTGCATTTCTTTCTTTCTCTGGTTAAACTACTTTGGCCTTCCCAAGAACTAATTTTTCATTGACAAAGAACTGATACATGGACCTACTGTGTGTTTTTTCCACCATAAGAAGGCATCAGCTAAAAAGTACAGTGTATCAGTCTCTCCAACTGCTTAGAATTAGACTGTCCTCCTCTCCTCAAACGTTCCCCCTCATTAACCAGGGTGTTTTATCCACTCATCTCAATAGGCATTCACCACTGTTACCCAAAGCAGAACAGGGGAGGACTCTTCTATTCCTGTGGAATCTGTGTAATGCTAAAGAGGAGCAGTAAGATCGCCCTGCTTCCAAACTACCCACATAATCACCCTCATGCCCCTGGGTTTAGCCCAGTATTTTTATTTGTGTTATCATGGAAGAAAAGGAGAGGGGAGTACAAAGAAGATAGAATCAGTGAAGGAGCCATATTCCAGTTCTTTCCTTGGCTGAATCAATTCCCCCATTTCTCCCATCCATAAATTCAACCTGAGAAAGACCGCACAGGTAATGGAAAGAACAGTAGACTTGGAATCAGGGACCTGGATTCTAATTTCTGTTCCTCTGAAAACCTGGGAAATGATACTGTGAAGCACCAGAAAGCCCACTCCTTGCCAGGCACTGTGCTAACTAAATGACACTTGACCCCTCACATCCTTGTAGCAATCCTGTATTGGTGTTATACCCAAATTTGCCAATAAGGAAACTGGGCTTAGAAAGGCTCCGTATTTCACAGGTTTGTAGTTCTCATTTGCAAAATCAAAGAATTCGAACTGCTTCAGCTCTAATGTTCCTCATGATGATCCTTCCATGTTTTCATCCTTATGCCCCCCCACCACCTTTGCCTTTCTTCTCTTTCCCTACAGTTTTTTGCTGTTGTTCTATAACCTTATAACTGATATTCTGATTTGGTGACTGGAGATTAGTATAAATTCCTCAGTAGGAACCACTTCTATTTATTTATGTTATAACCATACCCCTGTTTGAATAATGCTAAAATGATGATGATGTCTAAAGCTACAGAAAAATCTGCTTCCTTGTCCAAATCTAGAAACTCCTTGCTCCAATACTACTCTACATTGTTCACTTTATTAGTTAATATTTGTTCATGCATTCATTCATGCAATAAACAGCTATTGACGACTCACTGTATGACCAAACCTGCATTAGGGGTTGGCTAACACAAAGATTAAGATTCTGTCTTTGTCTTTAAAGGCTCCATAATTGAAATAATTCAACCAATTAATTATTACAACTTTTAACTTATCATTGGAAACTAAAAAAATAAATCTTCAAATGAAAGCACAGACAGAATTTCAAATTTCTATGAAAGAAATATTAAGCAATAATCCACAACAAATTATTAATGCATCTTAAATGACATTATGCAAACTATTTTTTTAGTCATATTTAGTTGCCTAGTGATATGCTAATGCCAGATCATACTGCTCAGGAGAGCCTATTTATTGTTAAGATCTCTTGTGAATTCCATGTTAAGTGACACCACCTGGAGAGCCTAAAATCAGCCATGGTAGGAGTACTTACAACTATGGAAATTCAGAAATTGCTATAAATTGGGGGTGCCCTCCTGCCCCACCCCTGCAAGGGCCACTGGCTAAGCATTTACCAGTACACCACTGACTGGCACTTAAATATCCTAAAAAGTAGTTTTCTCAAGGCTGCCTTTTAAGGACTTTCTTTAAGTTTCTCCAAACTATAAATTTTTCAGTTGCCATATCTTATAACTTGCCTATTGTTTCAATGACATCAGTTGGAGTTTGGAATCGGGAAAGTCCAGATGAACTTCCTTCATTTACTGAGCTCAGAAGCCACCCATATCATCACCATTCATTGTCTAAACACTCCAGTGTGGACAAGTCCTCAGACAAGTGGCTCAGGATTGACTCTTGGTTTCAAGGGATGGAATGGTCAGATTTTTGAAGAAAACACTCTACTTGAACCTAAAGTGCTTTCAAATGACTGCAAGGTAAGGGAATGGCACGTTTAGAATTATTCAATATAACTAACTTAAAATTGATAAGACTATATATAATTAACATAAGAGTAAAACTATATAATTAATATGAGAGTAAGACATTGCAAATTGCAGCTACAGAAGAATAAGTTTTAATGTGCCTAATGTGTAATGACCATACATTTTTCATAATCAATTATTCATTTATATCAACTTTTGTCACACCCATTGGTCATCCATGGAGTTTTATATGCAAAACAGGTGTTATTAATGTATTAATTTTTATTCCCCATATGAAATAATTATAGATGATAGCAGATGAAGCATAAGGGCCTATAGACAAATGTTTTCTTTTGTATATTTTTACCGTGATCCTGCATCTCATTACTTCATGAAAAACAGGTTATAGAGGCAAGTCAGGTTTATTTCATATTTTGTCAGTCCCCATACCTGATACCAAATAATGGGCAAAATGGCCGTTTGACTCTGCAAATCAGTATCTGAATCATAGCCCATTTTTCCTATTAAAATTAAATAATAATGAAGAATTTATAATTTAAAAAAATTGTATTGTAGAGCAGGTGTTGGCAAACTACAATCCACAGACCAAATCTAGCCCAGCATTCACTTTACTAAATATATGTTATTGAAACACAGCCACACTCGTTCATCTCTTTATTATCTAGGGCTGTTATCACACTACAGTGGCAGAGTCAAGTATATATGACCCACAAAACCTAAAAGATTTATTTCTAACCCTTTACAGAGGAGTTTGTTGACCCCTTTTATAGAGTTATCCACTTACACATCATTAACTTCTTTAAGGAGCTTAGTTTCCTGCTCTTGTGTATCATGAAGCCCATGATTTAACATGTATTATATTTAGAGTGCTTTACTGTTTCACAACATTTCACTTTCAGATAAACTACACTTGCATATTTGAAAAATCATAAAATAAATAGTCAGAAATATATGGCTTGCTCTCTGTAGGTGAAGAAATCAGCATTACCAACTAAATTAACTTTCACTATTTTGTCCAGAAACTTTTAGTGCCTCATTACTATTTCTGAGACACAATCAAAACTTAGCAGCAGTTAGAATAGTCAGGCCCCAACCTATTTTTCAAGCTTGGGCTTTCACTGACTATGTACCCTGAACTCTAGTCAAACTGATCTATTTATAATAATATCAACAATTCCTACTATTAATTATTGGGGACTTATTAGATGACAGGTACTATGTATTGCATACATTATTTAATTATAACAGCTCTATGAAGTTACTATTAGTATCATTTTATAGGTAAGAAAAACAAGGCATAGAGGTTAAGTAACTTGTTCAAGGTACAGCAGAGCATGAAATCAACCCTAAGTGTGTACAGTTCCAAAGTCAATGCCACACTGTATTGCCAGGGTCTTTTAATGGAAATCTCACTTAATCCTCACTAATTCACATTTTATATGTGAGAATACCTATACCTGGGTGTCTATCAAAATCTGTGCACTTAAACCCCATGCTAGGCTTATTTTCACAGCCACTTTCTACCTTTCCAACTGTTTTTGTTTTTTTCTATTCATGTCTTTCCCCTTCTCTGAAATGCTGTTTTCTACTCCTCTAACCAAGTAGAAATTGTACATACTTTAAGGCCTATCTTCAATTCTGAATATATAAGGCTTTTCCCTGACTCTTCTAGTTGGAAATGAGGAACTCAGCATTCACTCTGTATATTCGTTATGATGCATGTCATACATGGCCTTATATTACAGCTGTTTGTTTCTCCTCTCCCTGACTAAATTTATAAGCTGCAAGAATTCAGAAGCCAGAATTTACTCATCTTTGTATTTCCCAAGAACTGTAAGAAACTGGAGGATTACATTTTATTCAACTGTGCCAAAAATACTTAGTCTTCAACAAATATTGTTTGAGACTTAATAAAGTTACAGAGAATTCTAGCCTAATTATTACCCCAAGTTTATGACTTTGGTAATTTATCTTCTGTGAGCTTCAATTGCCTTAACTTAAAATGGAATTTATAGCTTCAATAATCTCTAAAGTTCCTTTAAATTCTAAAATTTATACCATGATAATTCTGTGAATGAGTAAAGGAATAAACTCCTGTATAAAAAGCTTCACAAAGCTAGTTAACTGTTTCTCTATTTTGTCTTCCTGAAACTTAATCAGAGCATAGTTTTTATTTTATAATAGAATTTACCCTTCAAAAAAGAGCATACAGTAATAAAAGGAAACAGAAAGGCCTAGAAAGAAAGGAAGGGAGGAATGAAACTATATAAACAGTAACCGCAGAATGGAAAAAAAGAAACCTAAAAGATAACTCAATTATAATTTACTTGTACTGAAGTGATTCTACATATTTCCTGCCTAGAGTACAGAGAGGGTAAGCGCACTCATTCCCTTTCATCCAAGTCAAGTGTCCATCCTGAAGCATCAGTCCCAAATAAAGGAAAACAAAATGGTTATTACTCACATTAGAATCAGGGCATATCTGGTCCAATGATCCACAGACAACAGAAACAGGAAGCCTCAAGAAAAATCAGAACACACAAAGCCATCTAGAAAATGGAATAATCATATATTTTCAATTATTCATAGTAAATGTCACCCATTCATTGAGCACTTACTCTGTGCCAGGCATTATTCTAGGCACTTTCTGTTCATTATTTTGAATCCTTAAATCTACACTGTCTATGAAAACACATTGTCTGCTGCTAATGGAAAAATTATAGATCAAAGCATTTTGTTCTTATTTTTCAGATTCAAGATGGCAGCTGGCATAAGGCAAAATTCCTTTTTCACACCCAGGACCCTAATCAACTTCCAGTAATAGAAGTACAAAAACTTCCTCATCTCAAAACCGAACGGAAGTACTACATTGAAAGCAGTTCTGTATGCTTTCTGTAAGGTCTCTGAATTAGTTCAGAATGCATGCTGTTGGCCAGGTAATTGCTGCAGAAGGAAAAATATAGACAGAAAGGTACTATTGGATATCATGAAATGCATGGAATAAAGCATTGGCTAAATTTTAAAGAATCTCAGGAAGAAAAGACTTCCTCCTAAGAAGGAGACAAGGCATTTTTTAAAGGACTATAACTGATAAAGTATTTAATTCTTTAAAAAATTATATTGATCTGAGCTTTCTTAGAGAATTCCCTAGAACTGAACATTTATAAACATGGAATTCTTCAGGGTATTCTATATTTTTTGACTGTCTGAGAGCAAAGTACCCATTAGACAGCTGGAGATGCAAAGCACTACGGAGCAATACTGGCTAATGCTCCAAATGTGCAATGCTTCTGTCTAAAAACTGCAAGCCACAGTCTAATACGTCTTCTTTTCCCAAATACTAAGCTGTATTCAGGTGCCCAGTGGGCATATACATCTTAGCCGGTGGTACACTACCTCTTACGTGTTGCCTTTTTGTGTTGCTTGGTGCTCTTTCTAAAACATGGTGCTTGTGGCTTTCATAGACTATTTTATTTCTTTATTCGTCTTTGTCATTCTTTAAGAGTGTATGTACTGGTTACATCAATATATGTTTTGGTTGTTAGTACTTATTTTAATTTGTTTGGTCATATACTTAATAACAAGTAAAACATTATTTATGTGAAGTTCTTATTTTAAAATTCTCTTTGTGGATATAAAATCAAGGCTAGCACATTGTAACCTGTGCTTAAGCACAAGAGAATTGGGAGGGGGTTTTATTGTTTATGTTTTAAATTGCTGTAAAAAATATTATAGGCCAGCTACATCCAGTAGTAGGTTTGGGTTAGAGTTTAGGGGTTGTGATATACTATTTTAAAAAATCCATGATCATCTGGAATGATATTTTGTGTATATATATTTTGTAAAGTTGTAATTCAGCAAATCTTTTGAAATTGCTGCTGTTTTAAATTATAAAAACTTTGTTTCTGTTTCATAGAAATGACATGTTTTTAATAATTCATTGATTTTCTTTCACCATTCTTAAATTTAATGTGTTGGGACCTAAAAGAATTCAATTTGCCAGTCATTAAAGCAACATTCAAGAAAACAAAGTCAGTCTTTTGCCATTTAAAATAGGCTAAGTTCAGACTTTCCTTGTCAGAGATATGTTAAGCATTAAAAATATTATACCTTTTGGTATACTGAAAAGCATGTACATCCATTATAAACATACCATCAAACCACACTTACCTATCTATAATAAAAATGTGCTTTAATATCTTTTTCGGTGTTTTTTTTTTAAACCGTACCCTTTTATTATGTAGGACAGCCTCTTTGGCTTAGACCTTCTGTACTATGTATATTGCACTACTAGAAAGTATCTATTACACACCTATAAAAAGATTATAGAGCCTATTTCCTCCTCAAAATGAGGTCATGGCATAGAAACTCTCTCATATATGGGCAACTGATTTCTAACAAGGGCACCAAGCCCATTCAGTGGAAGAAGGACAGTTTTTTCAACAAATAGTTTTGGGAAAACTAGATATCCATTGCAAAAGAATGAAGTTGGACCTTTATCTTACATGATACACAAAAATTTACTCAAAATGATGAAATCTATTACTGTAAAAATGTTTGCGATAATATAAAAATTTTAAAAATAACATAAAATGTATCAAAGTCCTAAATGTAAGAGCTAAAATTATAAAACTCTTAAAACTTAGGTGAAAGGCTTCATGACATTAGAATTAGCAATTATTTCCTCGATGGGGCACCAAAAGCACAGTTGACAAAAGAAAACAATAAACTGGACTATAGCAAAACTTAAAACTTCTGTGCAAAGGACACTATCAAAATAGTAAAAAGACATCCTACTGAATGGGAGAAAATATTTGCACATTATATGTTCGATAAGGGATTACTATCCAAAGTATATGAAGAACTCTTAAAACCCCAAACCAAAAACAACAAAAAACCCTCAAGCAACCCAAATTAAAAATGGGCAAAAGACTTAACAGACATTTCTCTGAAGATACACAAATGGCCAACAGATGAAAAGATGCTCAACATCACTAGTCATTAGGTGCAAATCAAAACCATAGTTAAATACTATTTTGTACAAATTAAGATGGTTATTACTATCCCCCCAAAATATGAAAATAACAACTGTTGGTGAAGATATGAAGAAACTGTAACCCTTACAAATTGCTGGTGGGAATGTAAAATGGCACAACTGCTGTGGAAAATAATTTGGCAGTTCCTCAAAAGTTATACACATAGAATCACCATATATGATATAGTAATTCTACTTCACATACATACCCAAAAGAACTGAAAGAAAGAATCAAACATATTTTTACACCAGTGTTCATAGAAGTATTATACAGAATAGCCAAAAGATGGAAATAACCCCAGTGTGTATCAATAGATGAACTGATAAACAAAATGTGGTATGTACTTACATTGGACTATTATTAAGCCTTGAAAATGAAATTCTGATGTATGCTCAAACATTGATGTACTTTGAAAACATTATGCTACATGAAAAAAGGCAAACAAAGACAGGTAAATATTGTATGATTCCACTGAATGAATTACCAAGAATAGACAAATTCTTAAACAGAAAATAACAGGTTTATCAGAGGCTAAATGAGGTAAAAATAAATTATTTTTTAATGAATAGAGTTTCTGTTTGAATTAATGACAAATTTCTGGAGATGGGTGGTAATAACAGCTGTGCAACAATATGAATATACTTAATGCAACTGAACTATACACTTAAACTTGTCGTTTTAATCATTTTATGTTGTATATTTTACCACAATTCTTCAAAAGGAGGCTATGGCAAAGATGGCAGATTTCTTGCTTGAGAAATAGAAATGTTTTTAAAAGGAGCCAAGACTGATTCTCAGGTGGCTCAGACCGTAAAGAGTCTGCCTGCAGTGCAGGAGACCCAGGTTCAATCCCTGGGTTGGGAAGATCCCCTGGAGAAGGAAATGGCAACCCACTCCAGTATGCTTGCCTGGAAAATCTTATGGAGGGAGGAGTCTGGCAGGCTACAATCCATGGGGTTGCAAAGAATCAGACAGGACAGAGCAACTTCACTTTCACTTCCGCTTTCAAGACTGATTCTAAATGTATGAACCCACAGTTTATACTCTGGTTTCAGTTTATATGCTATACCTTCTGTTCTCCCCCTACACAAAAAAACTATATCAGAGGCATAAATGATTTTCCTAGATTTCATTTCAGAAATATATATATATATATATATAATAGAAATACCTTATTTTGTGTTCATGTTTTGTTCCTGAAATATTAAATTTAAAAAGCAAATTTTATTTGCTTTTATTTTGTTAATTATAAATTAATAAAATTTATTTATTTTATTAAATTAAATTTTAAATTAAATCAGCTTAATTATAGGTGGTTATAGTCTGGTAGTTAAGAATACTCTGAGGATTAGCTATGTGACTTTGGGTATATTATTTATTCTTCATTGTCCCAGTTTCTTCACTATAAAATGGGGATTATAAAAGTAAAAATCAGTATTAGGGTTTTCCAGAGAAACATAGTAGGAGAGATAGACAGATGAAAGGTAACATATAAATTGAAGACAGATGACTAGAAAGATATAAATATATATATTTAATATAAATAGGGCTTTCCTGGTGACTCAGCAGTAAAGAACCCACCTGCCAATGCAGGAGACATGGTTTTGATTACTGGGTCTGGAAGATCACTGGAAAAGGAAATAGCAACCCACTCCAGTATTCTTGCCTGGGAAATCCCATGGACAGAGCAGCCTGGTGGGCTACAATCTATGGGGTCACAAATTACCCTAAGTGTAAATGGATTAAACATACCAACCAAAAGACACAGACTGGCTGGGTGGATACAAAAACAAGACCCATACATATGTTGTCTACAAGAGACTCACTTCAAACCTCAGGACACTTACAGACTGAAAGTAAGGGAATGGGAGAAGGTATTCCACGCAAATGGAAATCATAAGAAAGCTGGAATAGCAATACTCATATCAGACAAAATAGACTTTGAAGCAAAGAGTGTTTTAAAAGACAAAGAAGGCCACTACCTAATGATCAAAGGTTCAATCCAAGAAGAAGATACAACAATTATATACGCATCCAACATAGGAGCCCCTCAATATGTCAGGTAAATACTAACAAACATAAAGGGAGAAAATGACAGTCGCAGTATTCAAGTAAGAGGGGACTTGTAATACTCCCCTTTGATCAGTGGACAGGGCATCTGGACAGAAATTAATAAGGAAACACAGGCCTTAGATGACACTTTAGACAAGCTGGACTTAATATTTATAGAACATTCCATCCAAAAGCAGCAGACGACACATTCTTAATCCAGTGCACGTGAAACGTTCTCCAGGACTGACCACATGCTGCACCACAAGGTAAGCCTTGGTAAACTAAGAAAACTGAAAACATACCAAGCATCTTTTCTGACCACAACACTGAAATAAAAAATAAACGACAAGAAAAAAACTCTAAAAAACACAAATACGTGGCAGCTAAAGAATATGCTACTAAACAACTAATGGATCACTGAAGAAATCAAAGAGGAAATTAAAAAATACCTGAAGACAAATGAAAATCCAAGCACAATGGGATGCAGCTAAAGCAGTTCTAAGAGGGGAGTTTACAGCAATACCTCAAGAAATACTTTTACAACCTTACCTCAAGACACAAGAAAAATCTCAAATAAATTACCTAACCTTACACCTAAAACAACTAGAGAAAGAAGGACAAACAAAACCTAAAGTTAGTAGAAGGAAATAAATCATAAAGATCAGAGCAGAAATAAAACAGAGACAAAGAAAACAACTGCAAAGATGAATGAAACTAAAAGCTGGCTCTTTGAAAAGATAAAAAATAGAAAAGGGGGCGGGGACTCAACTGAATAAGATTAGAAATGAAAAAGGAGAAGCTACCACTGACTCCACAGGCATACCAAGGATCGTTAAGAGACTACTATGAGCAATTGTATGCCAATAAAATGTAAACATGGAGGAAATGGACAAATTCTTAGAAAGGAACATTTACCCTCGACTGAACCATGGAGTAAAAGAAAATTTGAACAGACCAATCACTAGTGCTGAAGTTGAAACTGTGATTAGAAACCTCCCGAGTAACAAAGGACGTCACCATTAACCCCACCATAGAGCTGCCAGATCTTACACAGGACTGGGAAATAGACTCTCGGAGGGCACAAACAGAACCCTGTGTGTACCACAACCCAGGAGAAAAGATCAGTGACCCCACAAAAGACTGACCCAGGCTTGCCCAGGAGTGTCCAGGAGTCTCCGGAGGAGGCGTGGGTCAGTGGTAGCCTGCTGCTGGGTTGGGGGTACTGAGGGTATAAGTACATGCATGCGATCCTTTGAGGGAAGTCACCATTATTTTCATTACCTCCACCATAGTTTGGTCCCAGGTAAATAGCAGGGATGGAACACAGCTCCGCCCATCAACAGAAAATTAGACTAAAGGTTTACTGAGCATGGCTCCGCCATCAGAACAAGACCCAGTTTCCCCCTCAGTCAGTCTCTCCCTTCAGGAGCTTCCATAAGCCTCTTATCCCCATCCATCACAGGGCAGACAGACAGAAAACCACAATCACAGAAAACTAGCCAATATAATCACATGGACCACAGCCTTGTCTAACTCAATGAAACTATGAGCCATGCCTTATAGGGCCACCCAAAACAGATGGGTCATGGTGGAGAGTTCTGAACAAAATGTGGTCCACTGGAGAAGGAAATGGAAAACCACTTCAGTATTCTTGAGAACCCCATGAACAGTATGAAAAGGCAAAAAGATAGGACACTGAAAGATGAACTCCCCAGGTCGGTAGGTGGCCAATATGCTACTGAAGAAGAATGGAGAATAACTCCAGAAAGAATGAAGAGACGGAGCCAAAGCAAAAACAACATTCAGTTGTGGATGTGACTAGTGATGCAAGTAAAATCTGATGCTGTAAAGAGCAATATTGGATAGGAACCTGGAATGTTAGGTCCATGAACCAAGGTAAATTGGAAGTGGTCAAACAGGAGATGGCAAGAGTGAATATCGACATTTTAGGAATCAGCAAACTAAAATGGACTGGAAAGGGTGAATTTAACTCAGATGACCACTATACCTACTACTGTGGGCAAGAATCCCTTAGAAGAAATGGAGTAGTCATCATAGTCAACAAAAAAGTCCAAAATGCAGTACTTAGATGCAATCTCAAAAACGACAGAATGACCGCTGTTCGTTTCCAAGGCAACCCATTCAATATCACAGTAATCCAAGTCTATGCTCTGATCAGTAATGCTGAAGAAGCTGAACGGTTCTATGAAGACCTACAAGACCTAACACCCCAAAAAAATTTCCTTTTCTTTACAGGGGACTGGAATGCAAAAGTAGGAAGTCAAGAAATTCCTGGAATAACAGGTAAATTTGGCCTTGGTGTACAGCACAAAGCAGGGCAAAGCCTAATAGAGTTCTGCCAAGAGAATGCACTGGTCATAGCAAACAACCTCTTCCAACAACAAGAGAAAACTCTACACATGGACATCACAAGATGCTCAATACTGAAATCAGATTGATTATATTCTTTGCAGCCAAAGATGGAGAAGCTCTATACAGTCAGCAAAAACAAGCCCGGGAGCTGACTGTAGCTCAGACCATGAACTCCTTATTATCAAATTCAGACTTAAATTGAAGAAAGTAGGGAAAATACCTAGACCATTCAGGTATGACCTAAATCAAATCCCTTACAATTATACAGTGGAAGTGACAAATAGATTCAAAGGATTAGATCAGATAGACAGAGTGCCTGATGAACTATGGATGGAGGTTCATGACATTGTACAGGAGACAGGGATCAAGACCATCCCCAAGAAAAATAAATGCAAAAAAGCAAACAGCTGTCTGAGGAGGCCTTACAAATAGTTGTGAAATGAAGAGAAGCCAAAAGCAAAGGAGAAAAGGAAAAATACACCCATTGGAATGCAGAGTTCCAAAGAATAGCAAGGGGAGATAAGAGAGCCTTCTTCAGTGATCAGTGCAAAGAAATGGAGGAAAAGAGTAGAAAGGGAAAGACTAGAGATTTTGTCAAGAAAATTAGACACATCAAGGGAAAATTTCATGCGAAGATGGGCACAATAAAGGACAGAAATGGTATGGACCTAACAGAAGCAGAAGATACTAAGAAGAGGTGGCAACAATATACAGAAGAACTATACAAAAAAGATCTTCACGACCCAGATAATCACGATGGTATGATCACTCACCTAGAGCCAGACATCCTGAAATGTGAAGTCAAGTGGCCTTAGGAAGCATCACTAAGAACAAAGCTAGAAGAAGTGATGAAATTCCAGTGGAGCTATTTCAAATCCTAAAAGATGATGCTGTGAAAGTGTTGCACTCGATATGCCAGAAAATTTGGAAAACTCAGCAATGGCCACAGCACTGGAAAAGGTCAGTTTTCATTCCAATCCCAAAGAATGCTCGAGTGAGTGAAGTCGCTCAGTCATGTCCGACTCTGCAACCCCGTGGACTGTAGGCCTACCAGGGTCCTCTATCCATAGGATTTTTCAGGCAAGAATACTGGAGTGGGTTGCCATTTCCTTCTCCAGGAGATCTTCCCAACCCTGAGATTGAACCTGAGTCTCCCACATTATAGGCAGACTCTTTGCCATCTGAGCCACCAAGGAAGTCCAAACTACCACATAATTGCACTCATCTCACACAGCAAAGTAATACTCAAAATTAGCCAAGCCAGGCTTCAACAGTACGTGAACCATGAACTTCCAGATGTGCCAACTGGCTTTAGAAAGGGCAGAAGAACCAGAGATCAAATTGCCAGCATCACTGGATCATCAAAAAAGCAAGTGAGTTCCAGAAAAACATCTATTTCTGCTTTATTGACTATGCCAAAGCCTTTGACTGCGTGGATCACAACAAACTGAAAAATTCTTAAAAAGATGGGAATACCAGACCACCTGACCTGCCTCTTGAGAAATCTGTATGCACGTCAGGAAGCAACAGTAAGAACTGGACATGGAACAACAGAATGGTTCCAAATCGGGAAAGGAGTATGTCAAGGCTGTATATTGTCACCCTGCTTATTTAATTTACATGCAGAGTACATCATGAGAAATGAAAATGCTGAGCTGGATGAAGCACAAGTTGGAATCAAGATTGCTGGGAGAAATATCAATAACCTTAGATATGACACCACCCTTATGGCAGAAAGTGAAGAACTAAAGAGCCTCTTGATGAAAGTGAAAGAGAGTGAAAAAGTTGGCTTAAAGCTCAACATTCAGAAAACTAAGATCATGGCATCTGGTCCCATCACTTCATGGCAAATAGATGGGGAAACAGTGGAAAGAGTGACAGACTTTATTTTTTGGGGCTCCAAAATCACTGCAGATGGTGACTGCAGCCATGAAATTAAAAGATGCCTACTCCTTGCAAGGAAAGTTATGACCAACCTAGACAGCATATTAGGAAGCAAAGACATTACTTTGCCAACAAAGGTCTGTCTAGTCAAGGCTATGGTTTTTCCAGTAGTCATGTATGGATGTGAAAGTTGGACTATAAAGAAAGCTGAGTGCCGAAGAATTGATGCTTTTAAACTGTAGTGTTGGAGAAGACTCTTGAGAGTCCCTTGGACTGCAAGGCGATCCAACCAGTCCATCCTAAAGGAAGTCAGTCCTTTAGGTGTTCATTCTAGGACTGATGCTGAAGCTGAAACTCCAATACTTTGGCCACCTGATGTGAAGAACTGACTCATCTGAAAAGACCCTGATGCTGGGAAAGATTGAAGGCGGGAGGAGAAGGGGACGACAGAGGATGAGATGGTTGTATGGCATCACTGACTCAATGGACATGAGTTTGGGCAGACTCCGGGAGTTGGTGATGGACAGGGAGGCCTGACGTGCTGCAGTCCATGGGGTCGCAAAGAATCTAATATGACTGAGCGACTGAACTGAACTGAAGAAACAAAAGTCCAGGACATGATGGCTTCATAGTCAAATTTTATCACACATTTAGAGAAGACATAACACCTATCCTACTGAATGTGTTCCAAAAACTGCAGAAGAAGAAATCTTCCGAATTCATTTTATAAGGCCACCACCACCCTAATACCAAAATCACACAAAGATTCCACAAAAAAAATGAAATTACAGTCCAATATCACTGATGAACACAGATGCAAAAATCCTCAACTAGCAACAGTTGCAATACTAGCAATTCATATCCAACAATGTATTAAAAAGATCATTCACCATTATCAAGTGGGATTCATCCCAGGGATGCAGGGATTTTTCAGCATCTGCAATCAGTGGGATGCACCACATCAACAAATTGAAGAATAAAAACCATACGACCATCTCAGATGGTAGATGCAGAAAAAAGTTTTGACAAAATTCAGCACCCATTTATCATAAAAACCCTCCAGAAATTGGACAGAGGGTTTATACCTCAACATAATAAAGGCCATATATGACAAACAACTAGCATCATATACTCAATGGTGAAAAGCTGAAAACATTCCCTCTAAGATCAGGAACAAGATAAGGATGTCCACTCTCACCACTTTTATTTAACATAGTTTTGGAAGTCATAGCTACAGCAATCAGACAAGAAAAAGAAATAAAGGGAGTTCAAATTGGAAAAGAAATTAAACAGTCACTGTTTGAAGATGACATGATACTATACATAGAAGATCCTAAAGATGCTACCAGAAAACTACTAGAACTCAATGAATTCGGTAAAGTTGCAGCTTACAAAATTAATATACAGAAATCTGTTGCATTTCTATACACTAACAATGAAATATCAGAAAGAGAAATAAACAATTCCATTTACCATGACATCCGAAAGAATAAAATACCTAGGAATAAACCTACCTAAGGAGACAAAAAAAAAACCTGTACTCCAAAAACTATAAAATGTTGATGAAAGAAATTGAAGACATAAACAGATGGAAAGATATAGCAGGTTCGTGGATTAGAAGATCAGTATTATCAAAATGACTACACTACCCAAGGGAATCTACAGATTCAATGCAATCGCTATCAAATTACCAATAGCATTTTTCACAGAAAAAAAAATCTCAAAATTTGTATGGAGACACAAAAGACCCTGAATAGCCAAAACAATTCTGAGAAAGAAAAGCAGAGCTGGAGGAATCAGGCTTATTGACTTCAGACTATACCATAAAGCCACAGTCATCAAAGCAATATGGTACTGGCACAAAAAAAACAGAAATACAGATTAATGGATAGAAAACCCCAGAAATAAGCCCATGCACATATGGTCAGTTAATCATCTATCACAAAGGAGGCAAGACTACAAAATGTTTGAAAGACAGTCTCTTCAACAAATGGTCCTGGGAAAACTGGGCAGCCACAGGTAAAAAAAAAAAAAATGAAATTAGATCATTCTTTAACTTCATATACAAAAGTAAACTCAAAATGGATTAAAGATCTAAATGTGAGCCTGGATGCTATAAAACCAGTGGAAAAAATAAATCACAGCAACTTCTTTTTTGGTCCATTTCCCTGAAAAATGGAAATAACAAAAATAATGAAATGGCACCTACCCAAACTCAAAAGTTTTTTCACAACAATAAATAAAAAGAAAAGACAACCCACAGATTGGGAGAAAACATTTGCAAATGTGTGACCAATAAGGGATTAGTTTCCAAAATTGGCAAACAGCTCATGATGCTTAGCAGCATCAAAACAAACAACCCTCTCAAAAAATGGGCAGGGGACCTAATAAGACATTTCTCCAAAGAAGACAGAGAGATGGCCAATAGGCACAAGAAAGGATGTTCAGCATCACTATTTATTTAGGAAATGCAAATCAAAACTATAATGAGATATCACCTCACACCAGCCCGAAGGGCTATTATCAAAAAAATCCACAAACAATAAATTCTACAAAGGGTGTGGAGAGAAGGGAACTCTCCTACACTGTTTGTGGGAATGTAAATTGGAACAGCCACTATGAAGAACAGTATGGAAGTTGCTTAAAAAACTAAAAATAGAGCTACCATATGACCCTGCAATCCTATTCCTGGGCATAGATCCAGAGAAAAACATGATCTAAAAGGATACATACACTTCACTGCAGCACTATTTACAATAGCCAAGACATGAAAGCAACATAAAAATCCATCAACAGAGGAATGATAAAGAAGATATGGTACTTATATAGTACTCAGTCATTAAAAAGGGTGAAATAATGCCATCCACAGCAACATGGATGAACACAGTGTCATACTGAGTGAAGTCAGTCATTCAAAGGAGAATTATCAAATGACATGCCTTATATGTGGAACGTAAAAATAAATGATACAAATTAACTTACTTACAAAACACAAAGAGACTCACAGACTTAGAAAATGAAGTTATGATTGCCAGGCAGAAGGGACAGTTAGGGAGTCTGGGACAGTCATGTACACACTGCTACACTTAAAATGGATAACCAAGAAGGATCTATTGTATAGCACAAAGAACTCTATTCAATGTTTGTGGCAGTCTGGACGGAAAAGGGGTTTGGGGGTGAATGGATACATGTGTATGTATGGCTGAGTCCCTTCGCTGTCCACCTGAAACTATCACATTGTTAATTGGCTATATCCCAACACAAAATAAAAAGTTCAAAAAAAATTCAGACATGATTTACCAACTAAACATATACTATAATGTACATATAACACCACATTATAAAACATTATATATAAACATTTTAAATATATTCTATAATATCAGTGTTGTGTATTAAAGTTATAAAATATTAAAATATTAACAATATATATCATATATTTATTTATAATAAATCATCATAGACTTATTATGATGAATAAGCTCACATTATGGGAACTGAAAATTCCACACCTGCAAACTGCAAACCCAGGAAAGGCAGTGATATAATTCAGTTAAGTCTGAAGGGCTCAGAACCAAATCAGCCAATGGTTTAAAACCCATCCCAGGGGCTAGTAGGTGAAATATCCCAACTCAAGAATTCAGAAAGAAAGCAAAAAGGGGAAAATTCCTCCCTCCTCTGCCTTTTCTACTCAGGCCCTCAAAGGACTGGATAATGCCTACACACATGGAGGAGGCATATTACTTGACTGAATCCACTGGTTTAAGAGGTACCCCCATCCAGACACAGTGCCACGCCACAAGCACCAGAGACTTCCCTCTGCCCTGCTGACTCCTCACCCTCTGGGAGGAAATGAACAAGACCAGACAGGTGGCAGAGTAAAAGGATGGACACTCACTTTCTCCTGTAAGAAGACCAAAACCATAACTAGATGCTGATCAACCATCAATAGCAGAACGATGGAACCCACCAAAAAAAGATACTCCACATCCAAGGACAAAGGAGAAGCTGCAACAAGATGGTAGGAGGGGTGCAATCACTTTAAAATCAAACCTCACAGCCACCAGAGACTCTTGGAGGGGACAAAAAAACTTGTGTACACCAGGACTCAGGGAAAGGCGCAGTGTCCCCCCACAAGAGGCTGAGCCTGACCTGTCTGTGAATGTTTGAGGGTCTCCTGCAGATGTATAGGTCAGCAGTAGCCTGCCACAGAGATGGGCACTGGTAGCCTCAGTCCTGGAAGGCATGGCAGGTGGAAGAGGTCTTGGAAGAGGTCGCTTTTAACCCCCACCACAGAGCCACAATCTGGGGAACAATTATACCAAAAAGTTCTAGCACTGTTGCGACAGCTCTAGGCCCCACAACAGACTTCTCAAGCTTGGGATCCTGAAAGGAACTGGGAATCCCCCAAATCTGACTTTGAAGCTCAGTGGAATTGGATTACAGAACTTGCCCAGGGCCGGTGAAAAAGGAGGAACAAACTAAATGAAGGGAGGGAAAATGGAGGGAACAAACGAAACCTTGCATGCACCAGGACCTAGGAGAAAGCAGCAGAGATACCACAGGAGACTGAGGCATACTTGGCTATGAGTGATTGGAGGTCCAGGGTGAAGACATGGGTAGACAGTGGCCTGCTGAAGGGTTAGGGCAACTGTCCTCGGAGGCGCGGCATGCTGGTGTAAGTCCTCCTGGAGGAGGTCGCCTTTACCCCTACCATAGAGCCTATAGCCTACCATAGAGAATACAGATTCTGGGACTGGGCCTCCTCAGTTGAAACTACAGGAAGGGAACAGAGCTGCACCCATCAGCAGAAAATTGCATTAAAGATTTACAGAGCATGGCCCTGCCCACCAGAGCAAGACCCAGTTTTCTCAATAGACAGACCCTCCCATCAGGAAGCTTGCACAAGCCTCTTATCCTCATCCATCACAGGGCAGACAGAATGAAAAACACCATCACAGAAAACAAACCAAAATTATCACATGGATCACAGCTTTTGGAACTCAATTAAACTATGAGTCATGCTGTGTAGGGCTACCCAAGATGGACGGGTCATGGTGGAGAGGTCTGACAAAACACGGTCCACTGGAGAAGGGAATGGCAACCACTTCAGCATTCTTGCTTTGAGAACCCCATGAACACTATGAAAAGGCAAAAAGATATGACACTAAAAGATGAATCCCCCAGGGCAGCAGCTGTCCAATATGCTATTGGAGAAAAACAGAGAAATAGCTCCAGAAGGAATGAAGAGTCTGAGCCAAAGCAGAAATGACGCCCAGTTGTGGATGTGCATGGTGGTAAAAGTAAATTCCGATGCTGTGAAGAACAACATTGCTTAGGAATGTTAGAATTGTTAGGCTCATGAATTAAGGTAAATTCAGTTCAGTTCAGTTCAGTCGTTCAGTTGTGTCCAACTCTTTGCAACCCCATGAATCGCAGCACGCCAGGCCTCCCTGTCCATCACCAACTCCCGGAGTCTACCCAAACTCATGTCTATCGAGTCGGTGATGCCATCCAGCCATCTCATCCTCTGTCGTCCCCTTCTTCTCCTGCCCCCAACCCCTCCCAGCATCAGGGTCTTTTTCAATGAGTCAACTCTTCACATGAGGTGGCCAAAGTATTGGAATTTCAGCTTCAGCATCAGTCCTTCCCATGAACACCCAGGACTGATCTCCTTTAGGATGGACTGGTTGAATCTCCTTGCAGTCCAAGGGACTCTACAAGTGGTCAAACAGAAGATGGCAAAAGGGAACATCAACATTTTAGGAATCAGTGAACTAAATGGACAGGAATGGATGGATTTATTTTAGATGACTAATATATATACTACTGTGGGTAAGAATCCCTTGGAAGAAATGGAGTAACCCTCATAGTCAATGAAAGAGTCCAAAATGTAGTATGTGGGTGCCGTCTCAAAAAGGATAGAATGATCTCAGTTCATTTACAAGTCAAACTATTCGACATCACAGCAATCCAATTCTATGCCACAGCCACTAATGCCAAAGATATCAAATGGTTCTATGAAGATGTACAAGACCTTCTAGAACTGACACCAAAAGAATCATGTCCTTTTCATCACAGGGGACTGGAATGCAAAATTAGGAAGTCAAGAGATACCTGGAGTAACAGGCAATTTTGGCCTTGGAGTACAAAATGAAGCAGGGCAAAGGCTAATACAGTTTTTCCAAGAGAACGTACTGGTCATAACAAGCACCTTCTTCCAACAACAAAAGATACAACTCTACACATGGACATCACCAGAAGGTCAACACTGAAATCAGATTGATTATATTCTTTGCAGCCCAAGATGGAGAAGCTCTATACAATCAGCAAAAACAAGACCAGGGGCTGACTGTAGCTCAGATCATGAGCTCCTTATTGCAAAATTCCAACCTTAAGTAGGGAAAACTGCTAGGTCACTCAGGTATGCATGTATGGATGCTAAGTCACTTCAGTCGAGTCCGACTCTTTGTGACCGCATGGACTGTAGTCCACCAGGCTCCTCTGTCCATGGGATTCTCCAGGCAAGAACACTGGAGTAGGTTGCTGTGCCATTCTCCAGAGGATCTTCCCAACCCAAGGATCGAACTCGCCTCTCTTAAAGTCTCCTGCATTTGCAGGTGGGTTCTTTACCACTAATGCCACCTGGGAAGCCCAGGCCACTCACGTATAAGCTAAATTAAATCCCGTATGATTATACAGTGGAAGTGACAAATAGATTCAAAGGATCAGATCTGATAGAGTGCCTGAGGAACTATGGACCAAAGTTGGTAACACTGTACAGGAGATGGTAAACAAACCTATTGCCAATAAAAAGAAGTGCAACAAGGCAATATGGCTGTCTGAGGAGGCCTTACAAATAGCTGAGAAAAGAAGAGAAGCAAAAGTCAAAGGAGAAAAGAAAAGATACACCAATCTGAATGCAGAGTTCCAAAGATAAGAAAGCCTTCTTAATTGAAGAGAAAAACAACAGAATGTGGTAGACTAGAGATCTCTTCAGAAAATTAGAGATACCAAGGGAATATTTTATGCAAAGATGGGCACCATGGAGGACAGAAACACTATGGACTAAACAGAAGCAGAAGAGATTTTTTTAAAAGGTGGCAAGAATACACAGAAGAACTGTACAAGAAAGGCCTTAATGGTACACATAACCATGATGGTGTGATCACTCATCTAGAGCCAGATGTCCTCGAGCATGAAGTGGGCTTTTAGAAGCATTGCTACAAACAAAGCTAGTGGAGGTGATGAAATCCCAGTGGAGCCATTTCAAATCCTAAAAGAAGATGCTGTTAAAGTGCTGCACTCAATATGCCAACAAATTTGGAAAACTCAACCATGGCAACAGGCCTGAAAAAGGTCAGTTTTCATTCCAGTCCCAAAGAAAGGCAATGCCAAAGTATGTTAAACTACCAAACAATTACACTCATTCGCATGCCAGAAAGGTAATGCTCAAAATCCTTCAAGCTAGGCTTTAAAAGTATCTGAACTGAGAGTGTCTAGATATACAAGCTGGATATAGAAGAAGCAGAGGAACCAGAGAATAAATTGCCAAATCCATTAGATCACTGGAAAAGCAAGGAAATTCCAGAAAACCATCTGCTTCACTGAATACACTAAAGCCTTTGACTATGGATCACAACAAGCTGCGGAAAATTCTTCAAGAGATGAGCATACCAGACTACCTTATCTGCCTCCCACAAAACCTGTATGCAAGTCAAGAAGCAACAGTTAGAACCAGATATAGAATAATGGACCAGTTCAAAATTGGGAAAGGAGTACATCAGGGCTGTATATTGTCACCCTGCTTATTTAACTTGCCTGCAGAGGACATCATGAGAAATATTGGGCTGGATGAAGCACAAGATGGAATCAAGACTGCCAGAAAAAATATAAATAAGCTCAGGTATACAGATGACACCACTCCAGTGGCAGAAAGGCAGAAAGTGAAGAGGAACTAAAGAGCCTTTTGATGAAGGTTAAAGAAGACAGTAAAAAAAAAAAAAAAAAGCTGATTTAAAACTGAACATTCAAAAAACTAAGATTATGGCATTCAGTCCCATCACTTCATGGCAAATAGAAGGGGAAAAATGGAAACAGTGACAGAATTTGTTTTCCTGGGTTCCAAAATCACTGTGATGGCAACTGCAACCATAAAATAAAAAGACATTTGCTCCTTGGATGGAAGGCTATGACAAACCTAAACAATGTATTAAAAAGCAGAGACATCACTTTGCCCACAAAGGTTCACATAGTCAAAGCTATGGTTTTTTCAGTAGTCATGTATGGATGTGAGTTGGACCATAAAGAAGTTTGAGTCCAAAGAATTGATGGTTTTGAACTGTGGTTCTGGAAAAGACTCTTGAGACTCCTTTGGGTAGCAAGGAGATCAAACCAGTCAATCCTAAAGGAAATCAAGCCTGAATAGTCATTGTGAAGCTGAAGCTGAAACTCCAATACTATCGCCACTGATGCAAAGAGCCAACTCATTGGAAAAGTCTCTCCCTTATCCTAATCATATCGGGCCTCATAAAAGATTTCAATAGACTATGTTACTCCTGTTCATTTTAATAATAGTGCCTACAACTGGGAACAAATCAAATATCATTTACAAAACATACATGATAATGCCTCTCTGAATGTACAGTTATTACAAAAAAAAATATTTGAAACCTTTTCTAATAATCTGCCCTCTTCCATTGATATGGAAACTTTAGCTAAACAATTAGCTGATCAATTATCTGGGCTAGACCCACGTGGATGGTTTCAAAGTCTTACTCATGGCATTGGATCTGGAACCATAATTTTGGTGATTGTCTTAACAATATATTTGTTGTCTACCGTTGCCTTCATGCAAAGATTGTCAAAACTAAACAAACTCTGATGGTCAGAATTCTTCTTACAAATATTATAAATAAATAAGGGGGAATTGTCAGGGAATGTTTGACGGGAGGATTCCTACGTGCTGTCTCTCATGAGTCCTTTGTCCCTCTTCAAGCGGAACAGCACGCTGCTCCCAGGGACTGAGGTCATTGTGTGAGGCAAGCATGAGTCTCCTTTAGTAAACATTCTCCTTAGGACAAAACAGCTTAATCTCCTTCCCCTTCCTTGAGATATGGATGTGTCCTGACCTTGTGGTAACAGTTGCTGTACATTTGGTTTTCTGATCTCTATCATTCCCGAAAGAAGTTTCTTGTACTGCAGCCTATATATACTCATAGAAAAATCATTAAAGCACCTTTGCTCCATCAGAGCTTAGGTCCCTGGGTCTTTTTGTCTCTCTCTCTCTCTCTTTCTCTCTCTCTCTTTCTCTCTTTCACTTTCTTATCGTCGACTCCGCACCACAAGGTTCCGGTCCATTAAAGGACCCCAACAGAAAAGTCCGAAGACAAAAAGAAAAGGAGGCAGCAGAGGATGAGACGATTAGATAGCATCACCGATTCAATGGACATGAATTGAGCAAACTGCAGGAGATAGTGGAGGATAGAGTAACCTGGCATGCTACAGTCCGTGGGGTCACAAAGAGTCTGACATGACTTACCAACTAAACAACAATATTTTAAACTAACAATATTTAGTTTTATCCACCTATTTACACTTTCTTATGCCTCTCTTCCCTTCATTATAATGCTTTCATCTGGAGTAATTTTTCTTTGGCTAGTGAAATCCCTTAAATATATATATATTTTTTGGTGTTTTTTATTTGGGGGGGTTCTTAAATATATTTTAAATAAATTATCTCAGTCTTTTGTTTGTCTAAAAACTTTGTCTATAAAACAGTCTTACTGGGTATAGAATTCCAGACAGTCATTTTCTCTTTTTAAAACATGTTCTTATTATTATTCTATAGTTTCCATAATTTTGTAGAAAAGTCAGTTGTCAGCTTGAGGTCTGCTCATTTGAAGGTTTTGTGTTTTTTTTTAAGTATGTCATATGAAGGTGTTTTCCTCTTAAGATTTGTCTTTGGTCTTTAACTGTTTTTACTATACTATGCTTAGGGTAGATTTCTGTGTAATTATTTCCTTGGGATTTAAACAACTTCTGATTCTGTGACTTGATCTCATTCAGTGCAGTCACTCAGTCATGTCCGACTCTTTGTGACCCCATGAATCGCGGCACGCCAGGCCTCCCTGTCCATCACAAACTCCCGGAGTTTACTCAAACCCATGCCCATGGAGTCAGCGATGCCATCCAGCCATCTCATCCTCTGTCGTCCTCTTCTCCTACTACCCCCAATCCCTCCCAGCATCAGGGTCTTTTCCAATGAGTCAACTCTTCACATGAGGTGGCCAAAGTACTGGAGTTTCAGCTTCAGTATCAGTCCTCCTAGTGAATACCCAGGACTTATCGCCTTCAGGATGGACTGGCTGGATCTCCTTGCAGTCCAAGGGACTCTCAAGAGACTTCTCCAACACCACAGTTCAAAAGCATCAATTTTTCAGCGCTCAGCTTTCTTCACAGTCCAACTCTCACATCCATACATGACCAATGGAAAAACCATAGCCTTGACTAGACAGATGGACCTTTGTTGGCAAAGTAATGTCACTGCTTTATCATATGCTATCTAGGTTGGTCATAACTTTCCTTCCAAGGAGTAAGCGTCTTTTAACTTCATGGCTGCAATCACCATCTGCAGTGATTTTGGAGCCCAAAAAAATAAAGTCTGACACGATTTCCACTGTCTCCCCATCTATTTCCCATGAGGTGATGGAACCAGATGCCATGATCTTAGTCTTCTGAATGTTAAGCTTTTAAACCAACTTTTTCACTCTCCTCTTTCACTTTCATCAAGAGGCTTTTTAGTTCCTCTTCACTTTCTGCCATTAGGGTGGTGTCATCTGCATATCTGAGGTTATTGATATTTCTCCCGGCAATCTTGATCCCAGCTTGTGCTTCTTCCAGACCAGCGTTTCTCATGATGTACTCTGCATATAAGTTAAATAAGCAGGGTGACAATATGCAGCCTTGACATACTCCTTTTCCTATTTGGAACCGGTCTGTTGTCCCATGTCCAGTTCTAACTGTTGCTTCCTGACCTGCATACAGGTTTCTCAAGAGGCAGGTCAGGTGGTCAGATATTCATTAGTCAGTTTTAAAAAACTTGTGGCCAGAGTTTCTTCAAATATTACTACTGCCCATTATACAGTTCTCTCTTTCTGGAATTCTAATTACACATATTTTAGACATATTTACTGTATCATATAAAAGTATATATCTCTCATACTTTTCTCTGTATTTCTGTCTTTTCTGTTTATGCTTCAGTTTATATAGGTTTCATTTATCTAATTATGTACCCTATTTTTGCTGTGTCTAATTTGCTTCTGAAAGGAAAGTCTGGCATGCTGCAGTCCATGGGGTTGCAAAGAGTTGGACACAATTTAGCAACTGAACAACACATCTGCTGTTAAATCTACCTCTGAGTTCCTAATTTTAGAAATGGTATTTTTCAGTTCTAATGTGTTTATTTAAATTTTTATAGATTACAATTCCTTGGGGAAATCTTTTGTCTTGTCATTATCACTTATTGAGTATATTAATAAGTGTTGTTGTGAAGTCCATATCTGATTATTACAGTATCTGCATGCCTTAAGGTATTTGGGGGTGGTAAGAGAGGGCTTCCTTCATAGCTCAGTTAATAAAGAATCTGCCTGCAATGCAGAAGACCTTGATATGATTCCTGGGTTGGGAAGATCCCCTGGAGAAGGAATAGGCTACCGACTCCAGTATTCTTGGGCTTCCCTTGTGGCTCAGCTGGTAAAGAATCTGCCTGCAATGCGGGAGACCTGGGTTTGATTCCTAGGTTGGGAAGATCCTCTGGAAAAGGGAAAGGCTACCCATTCTGGTATTCTGGCCTAGAGAATTGCATGGACTGTGTAGTCCATGGGGTCGTGAAGAGTGGGACACGACTGAGCAACTTTCACTTTCACTAAGGTATTTTTTATTATGTTGTCTATTTTTTCCTTTCACTTCTAGCCATTTGGTCTTGTCTCCTGGCATATATCAGTACAATAATTTATTAAATAGTATATATTATGTGTAAAATATTTCAGAAACCCTGAATTACAATAGCCCAGTATTGACAGAATTTAATTCACTTTTGGCAGGCAATTGGAATCAATCAGTATTGAGATAGTTCAAGATTGGGCTTTACATTTTTTGAGATTACAGATTCCAGATTTTGGTCTGTCTCTAGATTTCCATTACTCCTATGGTGTAGCCCTTGAGGTGTCTCAACTGAAAACCTATGTGCAAGGACCCTATTCTCCTTTGTCAATTCTGAACTCCAGGTTTCATCTCATTCTCTTCCCTACTCTCCTACCCCTTCAGTTTTGAACACTGTCAGAAGTGACATTATTTTTCTGCTCAAGAATTTCTCCCAAGGAAAAATGTGATGGGAAAATGTCACTTTCATGTATTTCCTTCTTTATTGTCTAGTGTGGCTACTTTGGATGATCACTGATGCTGTCACACATCTAATTTTTTATTATCCAGGTTTTATAGTTGGTCTTAGCAACAGGTTTGGTATGATGTGAGAAATTCCATCATAGCCAGGAGCAGATGTTTTCTTACATATAATAAGGGAGGAAAGGTGAGAAAGAACAAGATGGCAGAGGAGTAGGTAGCATGGAGTATATGTCTCTCCATGGATACATCAGGAATACACCCTAAAACATGAAAGATATTGCAAAACACCAGCTGAGAGCAGGCAAGAGTAACTGATACCCGGAAAAGAAAATATAGAACCACACAAAACTTGGTAGGGTGAAGGAAGGAGAGGGAAAATGAAGAGAGACTAGCACCTGGGGAATGGGGAGAAGTAAAGCAGGATCCCCAACATCGGGGCAATGGTTTGGGACAAAGGAGAAGCTCCTGAGGATGTTGGAGAGTGAAGCAGCTGATCTGTGACCATCCTGTCTAAATGGAATGAGAATAACACAGAGAATCCTTGTCACAGCCACACATACCCCAGATGGGGACACAAGTCCGCTAGAAATCACAGCAGCTGGTATCTTGAGTGTAAGGACTGGACAGCAATCCCAGGGCTAGGTCTGCTGTTAATAGTGGGGAGACAACTCGAGGGGACATGAGAGAGGAGATTCCATTCAAAAATGACTGTGGAGGAAAACCAGGCAGTCTTGGAGGCAAGGCAATACTGCTGACTTATGAGCAAGGGACAGAGCCAGCATTGTAGCCTCTCTCGCCACACACAGCAGCACCAGCAGCTGAACAGTAATAGAAAAACGCCCCAGAGAGGGTGGCCCTTTAAGCACCTCACATGCCAAGCAACAGAGAAGGACTCCAGACAGAGGGGGCCTTTAAGTGCCTAAGTTGGCCAAGAAAAGAGGACCAGCCAAAGAGGGCCCTGATTGCCAGCTACAAGAGGCTAGAAAAAGACTCCAATAGGGCCATGGCTCCTGCAGCTAAGGCAGTGGGTGTCCCAGCACACTTGGTGCCACGCAGGTCCCTTGCCTCCCCCTATACATAAGACCCAGCGTTACCCTGCTGGCAGGACCCAGTGCAGGATGCCTCACCTAAACAACAAACAAGATTCCTCACCAAAACACAAACCAAATCATCAACAGATAGAATCACCACCTCATACAGCCCTGCCCATCAGAGGGGGGTGGGAAATAAACTCACTTTCTCCCACCAGAGTGCAAGTACAAGTCAAACCCAACATGAAGCCTACACAAACATGGACCAACCATACCCACCGAGGGCAGAAATGAAAAGGTAGAAAGAATTTGACCTTGAAGCCTGGGAAAAGGAGACCTCAAACACAATGAGATTTAAAAAAAAAAAAGAATTGAAAAGGCAGAGAAATACACAAATGAAGGAAAAAGTTAGAAACCAGAAGACCAAATAAAGAGAAAACAGGCAAAGTACCTGAAAAAGAATTCAGACTAATGATAGTAAAGATGATCCAAAACCTCAAAATTACAATAGACAAAATGTAAGAATCAACACATGCATGTAACAAGGATCTAGAAGAAATAAAGAATAAACAGAGATAAACAACACAGTTACTGAAATTAAAAATACTCCAGAAGGAATCAAAGCAGAATATCTGAAGCAGAAGAACAGGTAAGTGAGCTGGAAGATAGAACAAGGGGAAATAACTGCCAAAGAGCAGAATAAATTTAAAAAAATGAAAAGAACTAAGGATAGTCTCAGAGACCTCTGGGACGATATTAAATGCACAAACATTCAAATTATAGGGGTTGCAGAAGAAGAGAAAAAGAAAGGGTCTGAGAAAATTTTTGAAGAGATCATAGTCTAAAATTTCCCCAACATGGGAAAGGAAATAGTCAATCTGGTCCAAGAAGGACTGAGAGACCCACACAGGATAAACCCAAGGTGAAACACGCTGAGACACATACTAATCAAACTAATAAAGATTAAACACAAAGAATCTTAAAAGCAGCAAGAGAAAAGCAATAAGTAACATACAAGGGAAACCCCATACAACTAACAGCTTACCTTTTGGCAGAAACTCTGCAGGCCAGAAGGGAATGGCAGGATATATTTAAAGTACTGAAAGGTAAAAATCCATAACCAAGATTACTCTAGCCAACAAGGATCTCATTCAAAGTTGATGGAGAAATCAAAAGCTTTACAGACAAGTGAAAGTTAAAGAGAATTTAGTACCATTAAACCAGCTTTACAACAAATATTAAAGGGACTTATATTGACAGGAAATACTAGAGAAGGAAAAGACCTACTAAATCAAACTCCAAAGAATTAAGAAAATGGCAACAGAAACATATGTAGCAATAATTACTTTAAATGTAAATGGATTAAATGCTCCAACCAAAACTCACAGACTGGCTGAATGGAAACAAAAACAAGACCCATATATATGCTGTCTACAAGAGACCCACTTCAGAACTAGAGACATATATAGACTGAAAGTGAGAGGATGGAAAATGATATTCCATGTAAATGGAAATCAAAAGAAACCCAGAGTAGCAGTCCCCATATCTGACAAAATAGACCTTAAAATAAAGAATATTACAAGAAATAAGGAACGACACTATATGATGATCAAGGGATCAATCCAAGAGGAAGACATAACAATTATAAATATTTATGCACCCAACATAGGAGCACTTCAATACATAAGACAAATACTAACAGTCATAAAAGGAGAAACTTACAGCAACACAGTAATAGTAGGGTACTTTAACACCCCCCACCAATGAACAGATAATCAAAACAGAAAATTAATAAGGAAACACAAACCTGAAATGACACAGTAGACCAGATGAATCTAATTGATATACTCAGCACATTCCTACCAAATGCAGAAACAGTTTCTTCTCAAGTGCACATGAAACATTCCCCAGGACAGACCCACATCTTGGGTCACAAATCAAACCTCAGTAAATTTAAGAAAACTGTATTAAGCATCTTTTCTGACCACAACACCATAAGACTGGATATCAATTACAGGAAAAAAACTAAAAAACACAAACACATGGAGATTAAATAATACATTTCTAAATAATGAACTGGTTACTGAAGAAATTTGAAAAGAAATCAAAATATTTCTAGAAACAAATAACAACAAAACATGACAACTTAAAACCTATGGGATGCAACAAAAGCAGTTCTAAGAATGAAGCTTATAGCAGTATAATCCTACCTCAAAAAACAAGAAAAACATCGAAAAAACAACCTAAATTTACACCTAAAACAACAGATAAAGAACAACAACAAAAAAAAAAAAAACAAAGAAGAAATTAAGATCAGAGCAGAAATTAATGAAAAAGAAATGAAAGAAACAATAATAAAGTATAATAAAACTAAAAGCTGGTTCTTTCAGTTGGTAAACAAAACTGACAAATCGTTAGCCAGACTCATCAAGAAAAAAAGAGAAGGAGAATAATCAAATCAACAAAATTAGAAATAGAAAAGGAGAGGATACAACAGACAACACAAAAATACAAAGGATCATAAGAGAATATTACGAGCAACTGTATGCCAATTAAATGGGCAACCCAGAAGAAATGGACAGATTCTTTAAAAAGTTCAACCTTCCAAGACTGACTAGGAAGAAAAAGAAATTATGAACAATCCAATGACAAGCACTGATATTGAAACTGTGATCAAAAATCTCCCAAAAAACCAAAAGCCCAGGCAGGGCCAGATGGCTTCATGGGTGAATTCTATCAAACATTTCAGTCAGTTTAGTTGCTCAGTCATGTCTGACCCTTTGCAACCCCATGGACTGCAGCATGCCAGGCTTCCCTGTACTTCACCAACTCCCAGAGCTTGCTCAAACTCATGTCCATTGAGTCGGTGATGCCATCCAACCATCTCATCCTCTGTCGTCCCCTTCTCCTGCCTTCAATCTATCCCAGCATCAGGGTCTTTTCAAATGAGTCAGTTCTTCACATCATGTGGCCAAAGTATTGGAGTTTCAGCTTCAGCATCAGTCCTTCCAATGAATATTCAGGACCGATTTCCTTCAGGATTGACTGGTTTGATCTCCTTGCAGTCCAAGGGACTCTCAAGAGTCTTCTCCAACACCACAGTTCAAAAGTATCAATTCTTCAGCGCCCAGCTTTCTTTATGGTCCAACTCTCACATCCATACATGACTACTGGAAAAACCATAGCCTAGACTAGACAGACCTTTGTTGGCAAAGTAATGTCTGGACTTTTTAATATGCTGTCTAGGTTTGTCAAAGCTTTTCTTCCAAGGACCAAGAGTCTGTCACATTTCATGGCTGCAGTCACCATCTGCAGTGATTTTGGAGCCCAAGAAAATAAAGTTTGTCACTGTTTCCATTGTTTCCCAATCTATTTGCCATGAAGTGATGGGACTGGATGCCATGATCTTAATTTTTTGAATGCTGAATTTTAAGCCATCAAACATTAAGAGAAGAGCCATGCCTATCCTTCTAAAACTCTTTCAAAAAAATTGCAGAGGAAAGAACACTCCCAAACTCATTCTATGAGGCCACCATCACCCTGATACCAAAACCAAAGACAACACAAAAAAAGAAAACTACACGCCAATATCACTGATGAACATAGATGCAAAAATCCTCAACAAAATTCTAGCAGACAGAATTCAACAACACATTAAAAAGATCATACACAACGATCAAGTTGGGATTATCCCAAGAATGCAGGGATTCTTCAATATATGCAAATCAAACAATGTGATACACAATATTAACAAATTGAAAGATGAAAGCCATATGATAATCTCAATAGATGCAGAAAAAGCCTTTCAAAAAATTCAGTGCGCATTTATGATAAAAATTCTTCAAAAACTAGGCATAGAAAAGGAACCCACCTCAACATAATGAAGGCCATATATGACAAAGCAAATATTATTCTCAACTGTGGAAAACTGAAAACATTCTGAGATTAGGAACAAGAAGGGTGTCCACTCTCACCACTATTATTCAACATAATTCTGGAAGTCCTAGCTAAAATAAAATTTAAAAAAGAGGGAATTTGTTGTGTGACTCAGGGAACTCAAACCCAAGCACTGTAGCAACCTAAAGTGGTAAGATGGGAAGGGAGGTGAGAGGGAGGTTCAAGAGAGAAGGGACGTGGCTGTACCTATGACTGAGTCATGTTGATGTTTGGCAGAAACCAACACAATATTGTAGAGCAATTACCCTTCAATTAAAAATAAATAAATTTAATTGTAAAAAAGTGTTAGAAAAAAACCATGCCCTTTGTTCTGTTTTTTAGTAGTTTCTCTAGGAATTACAGTATGAAATTCTAATTTATCACAATCAACTTGGAGCTAATACTGAACTATTTAAAGTAAAATACAGGAATCCTGCAACAGTATACTTCCACTTAATCCCCTCATCGTTTGTGCTATTGTTGTCATAAATAGTATATATGTATACATTATAAATCTAACAATATAGTGTAATTTTTGCTCTAAACATTTATATATTTTAATTATGAGAATAAATTTAAATATGTAAGTGTTTCTGTAGATCCAAGTTACCATCTGATGTCATTCCCCTTCATCTGAAGAATTTCCTTTACCATACCTTGCGTAGGTTGTCTGGCGATTAATTCTGTTTTTTCTTTCACCATTATTTTTGAAATGTACTTTTCTCTAGGTATGGAATTATTGATTGCACTTTCTCTTCAGTGGTTTGGATATGCCCGTCCCTGGCCTCTATTCTTTGCAAAGAGAAGTTCGTCATTCTTCATATTCTTGTTCCCAATTTGTAATATGTCACCTTTCTCTTGCTTCTGCAAGATATCTCTTTATATTGCTTTTGCTTTCAGAAATGTATCTATCATATACTTAGGTATTTCTATTTATCCTACTTGGGGTTTGTTGCGTTCAGGCCTAAAAGGCGCACTGTATCATCACAGTGCAATATTTTCCACCTATAATTTCCTGTTATATGACGTTTCATATAATAAACAGCATGTATATCCAAACCAAAACACTTATGAACATAGAGACAGGTAACCATAAATCAAAAGTAAAATCTTTCAGTTCACAAATTACAACGTAAAAGTATTTTCCTATTGGTGAAATAGTTTAGCACATTAAGCTAAAGTCTAAAAGTTACAGCTTGTTAATTTAAAATGGCCTATCAAGTTTATCTAAAATAAGCTTTCTATAGAGGCAGGGTTACTGTAAAACTAATAAGCTAAAGCTTTAGGGTCCTGAAATGGTCTTCAAAATGTTTATACATGAGCATTCATGTTTGTAAAGCTTGCAAAAGCACAATAATTTTTAATACTTTTTCATAAAGAGGACCCTACACTGTGTGAGTTTTAGGCCTCATGAAACCCAGATCCATCCCTGCTTTTTACCTGTAATGAAATGAAAATGTAGTTCTATCTGAAGGAAGCAAAAAGGTTCTGTTTTCTCACTTGACAACTTTGCAATAAACAAAGACAGGGAATGCCAGTAGTGGCAAAGAAATGATTTGAACAGTGGAAACTCTTATTTGGCAGCAGGCACTCTGGCAAACCTCACTTTCTGACCAAAATGTATGAGTCTGGCCTCCCACTGAAGACTAGCAGTTTCAAACGTAAGTGTAAGCTAAGCCCTCAATGTACAGTGCTCTGTCCTATTAAGGCATAACTTTTCACTGTGACCTACACAGTCATTGGCTATGATAAGTATGATGAAGTCACTGTCATCTAAGCCTGGGTACACAATCATGCAATTTGTGTGCTTTGAGGTCAGATTAGCCAAATTAGAAAAGCGACACCTCTGTAGAGAAGAGCAACTGGTGGGGAGTGTGAATTATCATCTTGGCTGTACTTAGCAGGGAAATTTTAGGACTGCACACAACTACAAAAAATGGCTCAGTAAAAAGCCATTAAAAATAATTTGATTTTGAATAATTTCATGAAAAAGACATTCTTCATGAAGGGATAAAGATTTCCCTTACCTATTACAAAAGAAAAAACTTTAGGGGTTCAAGATGGCAGAAGAGCAGAATGGGGAACACACCTCCTCCCACATATACATATCAAAATGCATCTAAAAATGGAACAATTGTCACAGAACACCTACTGAAAACTAGCAGAAGACCTTCAATGCCTGAAAAGATAAGAAAGAAATCCACACAATCAGTAGGACAAAGGGGGGTGGGGGGTGGAATGAGGAAGCAGACGGGACCTGCACATCTGAGAGGGAGCTGAAAAGAAGACAGGTTCCTATACACTCACTGTCAGGGGGATGAGCCAGGACACTAAAGGAAACTTAGAGGCTCCCAGGAGAGTGCCACAAGTGGCTTACGGCAGGCAGAAAACAGAGAGACCGACAGTCTGTGCCACCACCCTGTACACCCCAGCCTGAGATTCAGATCTGCCAGCGTGGGCAGGGGTTGAGTGCTGGACCTTGGGGTGTGGAGAACAGACCCAGGGAGAGGACCAGTTCTGGCTGTGCAGAAACAGCCTGAAGGGACTAGAGTGTGGTAAGGCTGCAATCGGGAGTGTTCAAAGAAGCCGCCCTGTGGCCACAGAAGCGAAGCTCCTGAGAGGGGTAGGGTGCCAAGGGAGGGTTGGGGCTGCCATTACAGCCTCCCCCTCCACGCGCCAATCCTGCCTCAGCCAGCGGCTGTGTCACCTGCCACCTCGACACGCCCAGGGAACAGATGCCAGCGGTCTGCCCACTCACACACTGAGCTTGGAACCACCGCTGGGCCCCCAGGAACACAAAACTTAGGAAGTAAGGCTGAAATCTCTCCCTGCGGCTACAAGAACGGTGGATTTACACTCCTGCCCCCAGCTTTGTAAATTCAGCCCTTCAGGAAGTCTAAACAGAAAATGGGTGCTTGCACAGACGGGTCAGGTCTGGCCTTAGCAGCTGTGGACTTTGCATGTGAACGCAGAGGCAGGGCTGGGTCAGGGTCTCAGCTGTCTTCACAGCTCCCAGTGTGGGTCGAGGTGCACAAGTACTGCAGTTCTGACTGGGACCTGACTTCAGTGGATCTGCGTTGGTGGACTTGTGAAAACAACGCCTAAGAGACACCAGGGCAGATAGCTGGTATTCCCATGGTTGAGGAGGCAAGGGGAGTGCCAACAAACATGTCCACTGTAAGCCTGCCCAACAGGTGACCAGGAACATAGCAGAACACCCTCACCGGTGAACAGCTGTGGCAGAGGAATACTCAGCAGCTCCACCCTCAGTGGGAGTACTCCAATCCTGCCTCCTAGCACTCCAGCTCAGAAACACAGCTCACAAGTGTAACTGGAGGCTTCTACTCCCACAGCTACAGAGCAAACCATGCCTCTAACAGCACAGTGACAACCACAGAGCAAAGAGGAGGGCCCACTCAATATCCAGTGCCATCTCTGGTCACCAAAACACCAGACACATCTCTTATGGAGGAGATAACAGCCAGGAAATGCTCAGGAAAGAGGCGGCAGGCATCCATATTAAAAATGGCCCTCTCTGGGTTTCCGGATCGATATGGCAGAGTCAAAGGACATGTGCTCATTTTCTCCTATGAGAGCAGAAAAACTGCATCTAGTTATTGAACAACTATTGACAGGAAGATACTGGAACCCAGCTAAAAATGATCACCTACAACAAAGACAAAGAAGAAGCCACACTGAGATGGTAGGAGGGACGCAATCATGATAAAATCAAATCTGATACCTACCGGGTGGATGACCCACAAACTGGAGAAACAATAATACCAAAGAAGAGTTGTGAGGGTTCTGAACCACACATCAGGCTTCCCAGCCTGGGAACCTGACAAAGGGACTGGGAACCCCCAGGGAATCTGGCCTTGAAAGCCATCGGGATTTGATTACAGGACTTCGGGAAACAGAGACTCCAGTCTTGGAAGGACTGAGGGAAACAGAGACTCCAGCCTTGGAGGACACAAACAAAATCTTGCATGCACCAAGACCCAGAGGAGAGGAGCAGTGACCCCACAGGAGACTGAACCAAAACTACATGATAATGTTGGAGGGTCTCCTCTGGAGGCATGGGTCAGCAGGGGCACACCATAGGGATGAAGGCACTGGCAGCAGCAGGCTGGGAAGGGTCCCTCTTGGAGTGCGCCATTAACCTTACCATAGAGCCCACAGACTCCAGGGTTGGGTTGCCTCAGGTCAAACAACTGCCAGGGTGGGAGTACAACCCCATCATCAGCAGATAATTAAAGGCTTACTGAGCAAGACCCTGCCAACCAGAGCAAGACCGTTTTTCCCATCGCCAGTCCCTCCCATCAGGAAGCTTACACAAGCCTCTTAGCCTCATCCACCAGAGGGCAGACAAAAGAAGCAAGAAGAACCACAATCCCACAGCAGCTAAAACAAAACCCATGTTACAGAAAGTTAATCAGCATGACAAAGCAGAAGGTTATGTCCCAGATGAACAGACAAGATACAACCCCAGAAAAACAACTAAATGAGGTGGAGACAGGCAAACTTCCAGAAAAAGAATTCAGAATAATGACAGTGAAGATGATCTAAGATCTAGGAAAAAGAATGGACAAACTACAAGAAATGTTTACCAAAGACCTAGAACTAAAGAACAGAGATGAATAATACACTAGAAGAAATCAATACCAGAATAACTGAGGCAAAAGAATAGATAAATGACCTGGAGGACAGAATGGTGGAAATCATTGCCATAGAACAAAATATACAAAAAAGAATGAAAAGAAATGAAGACAGTCTAAGAGACCTCTGGGACAACATTAAATGCATCAACATTCATGTTATAGGGGTCGCAGATGCAGAAAATAGAGAGAAAGGACCTGAGAAAATATTCAAAGAGATAATAGCTGGAAACTTCCTAACATGGGAAAGGAAATAGTCCACCAAGTCTAAGAAGCACAGAGTCCTAGGCAGGATAAACCCAAGAAAGAACATACCAAGACACATAGTAACCAAACTGAAAAAATTAAAGACAAAGACAAAATAATAGAAGAAACAAGGGGAAAACAACAAATAACATACAAGGTATTCCCATAAGGTTATCAGCTGACTTAACAGAAACTCTACAAGCCATAAGGGAATGGCATGACGATATATTTAAAATGTTGAAAGGGAAGAGCCAACAGCCAAGAATACTCTACCCAGCAAGACTCTCATTCAGATTTGATGGAGATATCAAAAGCTTTCTAGACAAGGAAAAGTTAACAGAATTCAGCATCATCAAACCAGCTTCACGACAAATGCTAAAGGAACTTCTTTAGGCAGGAAACCACAAGAGAAGGAAAAGACCTACAGAAAATAAACTCAAAACAATTAAGAAAATGGTAACAGGATCATACATATTGATAATAACCTTAAAAGTATATGGTTTAAATGGATGAAACAAAAGACATAGACTGGCTAGGCAGATGAAAACACATATATGTATGCAGTTCCATTCACCACATCACTTGGCTTGAGCCCTAAACTGCATTTTATACTAAGTTAATCATGTTTCCATTATGGCTTGCAATTGTAATTATCTTTAATTTTTTGTCTGACTACTGGTAGTGAAAACTGATAAATATCTTTTATTACTGTGATTATGTAACCATTATTCACTTAATAACATTGTATCATGACTGGTCAACAAAAATAATCTAACTCTACATGAACAAAACTGGGATTTAATAGAAAAAAATGTAATAATTTTTAAAATCCAGATGCATATCAAAATTATCTTGGAATTTTTTTAAAATTACAAATGCCCAAGTATTGATTTTTTCTCCAGTGCTCCAGATATACTTCTGAGCAGTCATATTTAAAAACAACTGGACGATCTGATGATCTTTTACTTTTATCTAGTTTGTTTCACTTCTCCTATTTCATATACAGTGCTTCCATTTCACTTAGTTTGTTTTCCAATTTCTCCATCTCTTTTTTTTTGATGTTCTTTCTCAAGCCTTTATCAAGCATAGTAGAAAAGTTTCTGTGTATATATATATATATACATATATAATATATAATGTATATATTTTAGAAAACATGAATTTTTTGCATAACTAAAAAATTTATGACAGTTTGATTTCACTTGTTTGACTTAGGATGATTAGGATGTAACATTTCTAATTTAAAGACTAGATATGCAACAAGCAACAAAGGCTTACTGTATAGTATAGGGAACTATAGTCAATATCTTATAATAACCTATAATGCAAAATAATATATGCATATTATATATAACTGAATTACTCTGCTGTGCACCCGAAACATTCTAAATCAACTATACTTCAATACATATACTAAGGAAAAAAATTTTTTAAATAAATAAAAATAGCCCTCTCACCAAAAAATTTAAAACCAACACAAGCTACACAGAGACATTCTGAAAAATAGCCCCTCAAGACCACTGGAGAAGGGAATGGCAAACCATATCAGCCTTGAGAATCTCATGAACAGTATGAAACAGCAAAAATAACTGACACTGAAAGATGAGCCCCCCAGTCACTAGGTGTCCATTATGCTACAGGGGAAGAGCAGAGAAATAGCTCCAGAAAGAATAAAGAAGATAAGCCAAAAAGGAAATGACACCCACTTGTGGATGTGTCTGCTCATGAAAGTAAAATCTGATGATGTAAAGAACAATATCACATAGGAACCTGGAACATTAGGTCTGTGAATCAAGGTAAACTGGATGTGGTCAAACAGGAGGTGAAAAGAGTGAAGATCAACATTTTAGGAATCAGTGAACTAAATGGACATGAATGGGTGAATTTAATTCAGATGCCCATGATATCTACTACTGTGGGCAAGAATCCCTTGGAAGATACAAAGTAACCCTCATAATCAACAAAAGAGTCTGAAATGCAGTACATGGGCATAATCTCAAAAAGCATAGAATGATCTCGGATCATTTACAAGGCAAGCTGTTCAACATCACAGCAATCCAATTCTATGCCCCAGCCACTAATGCCAAAGAAATCAAATAGTTCTATGAAGACATACAAGACCTTCTAAAATTGACACCAAAAGAAACATGTTCTTTTCATAATAGGGGATAGGAATGCAAAAGTACAAAGTCAAAAGATACCTAGAGTAACAGGCAAGTTTGGTGGAGTACAATGGCTTAAAAGGCTACAAAGGCTACCAGTTTTTCCAAGAAAATAGCAAACACCCTCTTCCAACAACACAAGAGAAGACTCTACACATGGACATCACCAGATGGTCAATACAGAAATCAGATTGATTATATTGTTGCAGCCAAAGATGGAGAAGCTCTATACAGTCAGCAATAACAATCCCTGGATCTGACTGTGGCTGAAATCATGAGTTCTTTATTACAAAATTCAGACATAAATTGAAGAAAGTAGGGAAAACCACCAAGCCATTCACGTATGATCTAAATCAAACTCCTTATAATTATACAGTGGAGGTCACAGATAGATTCAAGGGATCAGATCTAATAGACAGAGTGACTGAAGAACTAAGGACAGTGGTTCGTAACACCGTACAAGAGGTGGTGACCAAAACCATTCCCAAGAAAAAGAAATGCAACAAGGCAAAATGGTTGTCTGAGGAGGTCATACAAATATCTGAGAAAAGAAGACAAATGAAAGGCAAAGCAGAAAGGAAAAGATATATTCAATTAAATGCAGCGTTCCAAAGGATAGCATGGAGAGATAAGAAAGACTTCTTTAATGAACAATCCAAAGAACTAGAGTTTCTCCAGTGGCTCGGAGGTAAAGGATCAGCCTGCAATGCAGGAGCTGCAAAAGACCCAGGTTCGATCCCTGGATATGGAAGATGCCCTAGAGAGGCAAAGGCAATCCACTCCAGTACTCTGGCCTGGAGAATTCCATAGTCAGAGGAATCTGGTGGGCTACAATCTACAGGATCACAAAGAGTCGGGCACAACTGAAGTGACTTAGCACACACACATGCAAAGAAAGACTAGAGATCTCTTCCAGAAAATCAGAGATACCATAGGGAACATTTCATGCAAAGATGGGCACAATAAAGGACAGAAACAGTATGGACCTAACAGAAGCAGAAGAGATTAAGAAGGGGTGGCAAGAATACAAAAAAGAACTGTACAAAAAAAAGGTCTTAATGACCCAAATAACAACAATGGTGTTATATCACTCACCTAGAGCCAGACATCCTGGACTGTGAAGTCAAGTGGGCCTTAAGAAGCATTACTACGAATGAAGCTAGTGGAGGTGACAGAATTCCAGATAAGCTATTTCAAATCCTAAAAAATAATGTTGTTAAAATGTTGCATTCAATATGCCAGCAAATTTGGAAAACTCAGCAGTAGTCACAGGACTGGAAAAGGTTTTCATTCCAATCCCAAAGAAGGCCAATGCCTAAGAATGTTCAAACTACTGCACAACTGTGCTCACTGCACATGCTAACAAGGTAATGTTCAAATTCCTTCAAGCTAGGTTTTAGCAGAAGGTGAATTGAGAATTTGCAGATGTACAAGCTGGATTTAGAAAAGGCAGAGGAACCAGAGATTAAATGGCCAACATCTACTGGATCAAAGAAAAAGAGAATTCCAGAAAAATATCTATTTCTGCTTCATTCACTAGGCTAAAGCCTTTGACTGTGTGGATCACAACAAACTGTGGACAATTCTTAAAAAGATGGGAATACCAGACCACTTTACCTGCCTCCAGAGAAACCTATATGCAGGTTAAGAAGCAACAGTTAAAACTGGACATGGAACAATGGACTGGTTCAAAATTGGTAATGGAGTAAGTCAAGACTGTATATTGTCACCCAGAGAGGAGCAAGGAGAGATAATAAGTCCTTCTTAAATGAACAATGCAAAGAAATAGAGGAAGACAATAGAATGGGAAAGACTAGATATTTCTTCAAGGAAACTGAAGAGATCAAGGGAATATTTCATGCAAGCATGGGCACATTAAAGAGAGAAACTTTATTTCTGCCCACAGTAAGGACTTAACAAAAGCAGAAGAGATTTAAGAAGAGGTGGCAAGAATACACAGACGAACTACACAGAAGAGGCCTTAATGAACCAGATAACCATGATGGTCACTCAACCTAGAGTCAGACATCCTGGACTGTGAAGTAAAGTGAGCTTTAGGAAGCATTTCTATGAACAAAGCTAGTGGAAGTGACAGATTTCTACCACATCTTTGAAAAATTCTGAAATACGATGCTGTTAAAGTGCTTCATTCAATGTGACAGCAAATTTGGAAAACTCAGCAGTGGCCACAAGTTTTGCAAATGTGGAAAACTCACAGTGGTCCTGCAGAGTCCTGAACTCTGCATTCAGTTGGGTATATCTTTCCCTTTCTTCCTTGCCTTTCACTTCTCTTCTTTCCTCACCTATTTGTAAGGCCTCTTCAGACAACTACTTTGCCTTCTTGCATTTCTTTTTCTTGGGAATGATTATGGTCACTGCCTCCTGTACAATGTTATGAACTTCTGTCCATAGTTCTTCAGGCACTCCGTCTACCAGATCTGATCCCTTGAATCTAGTTGTCACCTCCAGTATATAATCATATGGGATTTGATTTAGGTCACATCTGTGGCCTAGTGGTTTTCCCTGCTTCCTTCAGTTGAAGCCCACCTTTTGCAAATTGATTTGAAGGTCAATTTTCATTCAAATCTCAAAGAAGGACAATGCCAAAACATATTCAAAGTACCAAACAACTGCGCTCATTTCACATGCAAGTAGGGCAATGCTCAAAATCCTTCAAGCTAGGCTTCAGCAGTATGTGAGCAAAGAACTTCCAGATGTACAAGCTGGGTTTCAAAGAGGCAGAGGAACTAGAAATCAAATTGCAACAACCACTGTATCTATTCACTGGACAAAGAAAGCAACGGAATTCCAAAAAAACTCCTGCTGCGTTGAGTACTACACTAAAGCCTTTGACCATGTGGATCACAACAAACTATGGAAATTTCTGAAACAGATGGGAATATCAGACCACCTTACGTGTCTGGGAGAAACCTGTATGCAGGTCAAGAAGCAACAGTTAGAACCAGACATGGAACAATGGACTAGTTCAAAATTGGAAAAGGAGTATGACAAGTCTAAATATTATTACCCTTCTTATTTAACTTCTATGCAGAGAACATCATGTGAAATACCAGGCTGGATGACTCATAAGCTGGAATCAAGATGGCCAAGAGAAATATCAGCAACCTCAGATATGCAGATGATACCAGTCTAATGTCAGAAAGTAAAGAGGAACTAAAGAGTCTCTCGATAAGGATTCAAGGGAGTGAAAAAGCTGGCTTAAGACTCAACACTACAAAAACTAAGATCATGGCATCAGGTCCCAACACCTCATGGCAAATAGAAGGGTAAAAAGTAGAAAGAGTGACAGATTTTATTTTCTTAGCCTTCAAAATCACTGCAGATGGTGACTATAGCCATGAAATTAAAAAATGCTTGCTCCTTAGAAGAAAAGCTATAACAAACCTAGACAACATATTAAAAGCAGAGCAATCAGTTTGCTCACAAAAGTGCTTAGTCAAAGCTATGGCTTTTCCAGCCATCACGCATGGATGTGAGAGTTGGACCATAAAGAAGGATGAGTGCTAAAGAATTGATGGTTTTGAAATGTGGAGCTGGAGAAGACTCTTGAGAGTCCCTTGGACAGCAAAGAGAACAAACCAGTCAATCCTAAAGGAAATCAACCATGACTATTCACTGGAAGGACTGTGTTGAAGTTCCAATACTTTGGCCACATGATGCAAAGAGCCAGCTCAATGGAAAAACCCTTGATGCTAGGAAAGATGGAGGGCAGGAAGAGAAGGGAAGACAGAGGATGAAATGGTTGGATGGCTTCATCGACTCAATGGACATGAGTTTGAGCAAACTCCAGAACATAACGAAGGACGGGGAAGCTTGGCAAGTTGCAGTCCATGGGATCACAAAGAGTCGGACATGACTGAGTGAATGAACAGCAACCAAAGACCACAGCAGATAAATTTTTCTCTTAAAATCATAGGCTAGCGACAGAAATACAAGTAAAATGAAGAAGCAGATGAACCATTCCCAATTAAAAGACCAAGAGAATTCCCATAAAACAACAAAAATGAAACAGACCTCTTCATTCTAATAGACACAGTTTAAAAAAGGAGATAATGAAAATGAGGAATTAAGAAAGGCTATCAAAAGAAATAGGAAAAGGAGTACATCAGGGCTGTATATTGTCACCCTGCTTATTTAACTTACATGCAGAGAACATCATGAGAAACGCTGAGCTGGAAGAAGCACAGGCTGGAATCAAGATTGCCGGGAGAAATATCAACCTCAGATATGCAGATGACACCACACTTATGGCAGAGAGTGAAGAGGAACTATAAAGCCTCTTGATGAAAGTGAAAGAGGAGAGTGAAAAAGTTGGCTTAAAGCTCAACATTCAGAAAACGAAGATCATGGCATCTGGTCCCTTCACTTCATGGCAAATAGATGGAGAAACAGTGGAAACAGTGGCCGACTTTATTTTTTTGGCCTCCAAAATCACTGCAGATGGTGATTGCAGCCATGAAATTAAAAGACACTTACTCCTTGGAAGGAAAGTTATGACCAACCTAGATAGCATATTAAAAAGCAGAGACATTACTTTGCCAACAAAGGTCCGTCTAGTCAAGGCCATGGTTTTTCCAGTAGTCATGTATGGATGTGAGAGTTGGATGGTGAAGAAAGCTGAGCACCGAAGAATTGATGCTTTTGAAGTGTGGTGTTGGAGAAGACTCTTGAGAGTCTCTTGGACTGCAAGGTGATCCAATCAGTCCATCCTAAAGGAGATCGGTGCTGGATGTTCACTGGAAGAACTGATGCTGAGGCTGAAACTCCCAATACTTTGGCCATCTCATGCAAAGAGTTGACTCATTGGAAAAGACCCTGATGCTGGGAGGGATTAGGGGCAGAAGGAGAAGGGGATGACAGAGGATGAGATGGCTGGATGGCATCACCGACTTGATGGACATGGGTTTGAGTCAACTCCAGGAGTTGGTGATGGACAGGGAGGCCTGGCGTGCTGCGATTCATGGGTCGCAAAGAGTCGGACACGACTGAGCAACTGAACTGAACTGATTAAAAGAAATGCAGATTATGGGAAAAAAAAAAAACTGGAAACTATAAGGTGGAGTCAATAAAATTATAAAATTCATTTGCAGAGATGAAAGCTAAACTAAAGGCAATGAGTACCAAAATTAATAATGGAGAACAAATAAGTGATTTGGAAGATAGAACAATGGAAATCACCCAGTTAGAAAAGCATATAGAAACCAAAATGAAAAAAGAATGCAACATAAGAGACCTATAGGATAACACAAGTGTCCCAGTCTATGCATAATAGAGATCCTAGAAGTAGAAAAGAGGATTGAAAATGTAGATGAAGAAATTCTGGCTAAAACTTCTGTAACTAAAGAAGGAAACATATCCAGTTACAGGAATCAAAGATGGTCCTAAACAGGGTAAATCCAAATTGACCAACATCAAGATATATTATAATTTAAATGGCAAATCTTAATGGGAAGCAATCAAAGTGGTGAAGGAATAAGCTGTGGAGCTCACCTTCTTCCATAAATACACAAAAACTGTGGAACAATTCACACAGAACATTTACTGAATGCTGGTAGAAGACCTCATACTTCTGAAAGGGCAAGGAAATCTCCATGTATCCAGGAAGGATAGAATATTAGTAAAAGAGAAAAAAAAGAAAAGAAGAAGGGAATCAGGACAGGACTTGTACCTCAGGGAGGGAGCTGTGAAAAAGGAGTATTTCCCATACCTAAGGAAGTCCCCTCACTGGTAGAGAGAGCAACTCAGATGGAGGGTGAGATTTGGAGCCTTGGAGGAGAATGAAGCCACTGGTCTGAGAAAGCAGAACAGACTGACCTGCACATATCATTGTTCCCAAGCCTGAGACACTTGTTCACCAATGCAGTGGGTAGGAGGTGCTGAATACTAAAGTTCAGGCTTTGGAGGTCAGACGTGGGAGAGGACTTGGGATGGCTACTTGGAGATAGCCTGAAGGAACTGGAGTGTGGCAACCAGGGGTGTATGCAGAAGACTGAGCCCATCAGGGGGGCCAGATGCCATTGTTGGGGGGGGGGGTGCACAGAATGAGATGCGGAGGACTGCCACAGAAGGCTCTTTCCCCAGGTGTGCTCTCAGGCAAGGGCCACAGATGCCATCTTGGGCTCCAGAGGCAGGAGTAGGCTACAGCTGCTAGGAAAACCAAGAGCAGACACCATTCACTTACCCAACCATCCTAGGAGCACTCACAGGCTGCTGCTAACAGACACACAAACAGGCACCAATCACTCCCTGGCCCAGCACAGGCCCCAGGAGCTCGCTGCCACTGAGAGACCCAAGAGCAAGGGCTCACTGCTGACCCCTTGGCATGGGGCCCCGGCACCTGCACACCCCTTATCAAGGGGATAGTGGTCAGCCCACAGTGAAGAAAAAAGGCAGCACATACACATACTAAAAGCAGCCCTTGTGCCAAAAATATTAAATCTACACCAGTTATGCAGGGATGTTCCTGTATATACACAGCCTTCCAAAAATACAGTAGATAAATGTTTCTCCTAAATTCATAGAGTAAGAGAAATGTAAGTAAAATAAAGAAACAGAAGGAGAGACTGGTTCAAAATGGTGGAGAAAAAGGACATGTGCTCATCTCCTGCGAGAGCACGAAAATCACAGCTACCTATTGAAAGTTATGACCAACCTGGATAGCATATTTAAAGCAGAGACATTACTTTGCTCACAAAAGTGCTTAGTCAAAACTATGGCTAGTCAAGGGTATGGTTTTTCCAGTAGTCATGTATGGATGTGAAAGTTGCAGGGTGAAGAAAGCTGAGCACCGAAGAATTGATGCTTTTGAACTCAAAAGCATGTTTGAGTGTTGGAGAAGACTCTTGAGAGTCCCGTGGACTGCAAGAAGATCCAATCAGTCCATCCTAAAGATTAGTCCTGGGTGTTCATTGGAAGGACTGATGTTGAAGCTGAAACTCCAATACTTTGGCCACCTCATGTGAAGAGTTGACTCATTGGGAAAGATCCTGATGCTGGGAAGGATTGAGGGCAGGAGGAGAAGGGGATGACAGAGGATGAGATGGCTGGATGGTATCACCGACTCGATGGATATGGGTTTGGGTGGACTCCAGGAGTTGATGATGGGCAGGGAGGCCTGGTGTGCTATGATTCATGGGGTCACAAAGAGTTGGACACGACTGAGTGACTAAACTCACTGACTGACTGACTGACCTATTGAATAACCATAGACAGGAGGACTCTGTAACCTACACAAAAAAAGATACTCCACATCCAAAGACAAAGAAGAAGCTGCAACAAGATGGTAGGAGTGGTGCAATCATGATAAAATCAAATCCTATATCTGCCAGGTGGGTGACCCATAAAATGGATAACAATAATACCAAAGAAATCCTCCTACTGTTGTGAAGGTTCTGAGCCCTGTGTCAGGCTTCCCAGCCTGGGGATCCAGCAAAGAGGCTGGGAATCCCCAGGGACTCTGACTTTGAAGACTAGTAGGATTTGATTACAGGATTTTCACAGGACTAGGGCAAACACAGACTCTACTCTTAGAGGGCATATATGAGATCCTGCCCACACCAAGACACAGGGAAAGGGAGCAGTGACCTCACAGAAGACTAAACCAGACCTACCTGCTAATTAATGTTGGAGTGTCTCCAGTGAAGGCCTGGGTTGACAGTGCCTCACCAAAGGGACAGGGGCACTTGCAACAGAAGCCCTGGAAGGTGCCTTTTGGCATAAGTCCTCTTGGAGGTTGCTGTTAACCCTACCATAGAGCTCCTAGACCCCAAGGCTGGGCCTCTTCAAACCAAACAACTAACATGGATGAGCACAACCATACCCAACAGCAGATAATTGAGTTAAAATTTTATTGAACACAGCAAGACCCAGATTTTTCCATCAGCAGTCACTCCTATCAGGAAGCTTACACAAGCCTCATAGCCTCATCCACCAGAGGGCAACCAGAAGAAGCAAGAGGAATCACAATTCCATAGTAGCTAGAACAAAACTACATCACAGAAAGGTAAGCGGAATAAACAGGAGAGGGCTATGTCCCACATGAAGGAACAACAAAAAACTCCAGGAAAACAACTAAATGAAGTAGAGATAGGCAAACTTCCAGAAAAAAAAATCAGAATAATGATAGTGAAGATGATCTAGGATCTAGGAAAAAGAATGGACAAAATGCAAGAAAGTTTTACCAAAGACCTAGAAGAATTAAAGAACCAACAAAAGGAGATGAACAATATACTAGATGGAATCAACAGCAGAATAACTAAGGCAAAAGAACAGATTAAAAACCTGGAAGACATAATGGTGGATCCTTCAGAACAGAGTATAGAAAAAAATGAAATTTAAAAATGAGGACAGCCCAATAGACCTGTGGGACAATATTAAACACACCACCAATTACATTATAGGCATCTCAGAAAGAGGAGAAAGGACGTGAAAAAATATTTCTAGAGATAATGACTGAAAACATCTCCAACACAGGAAAGAAAATAATCAACCAAGTCCCCCACTCCAGTATTCTTGCCTGGAGAATCCCGGGGATGGAGAAGCCTGGTGGGCTGCCGTCTATGGGGTCACATAAGAATCGGACACGACTGAAGCGACTTAGCAGCCAGGAAGCACAGAAAGCTCCAGGCAAGATAAACCCAAGGAGGAACATGCTGAAACACACAGTAATCAAACTGACAAAAATTAAAGACAAAGATAAAATATTAAAAGCAATAGGGAAAAGTGACAAATAAGATACAGGGGAACTCCCATTAGGCTATCAGATGATTGCTCAATAGAAACTCTACAAACCAGAAAGTAACGGCACAATATATTTTAAGTGATGAAAGGGAAGTGCTTACAGCCAAGAATACTCTACCCAGCAAGACTCTCATTCAGATTTGATGGATAAATCAAAAACTTCCCTGACAAGCAAAAGTTAAGAGAATTCAATACCACCAAAACAGCTTTATAACAAATGCTAAAGGAACTTCTCTAAGTAGGAAACAAGGAAAAGACCTACAGAAAATAACCCAAACAATTAAGAAAATGGTTATAGGAACATACATATCAATAATTCCCTTAAATGTAAATGGTTTAAATACACCAACCAAAAGACACAGACTGGCTGGCCATATGAAAACATGTGCATGGATGCACTTCCATTTACCACATCACTCTGCTTGACCCCCTAAACTGTATGTAATTATGTTATATTGTTAATCATGTTCCCATATGGCTTGCAATTACAGCTATCATATTTTTTGTATGACTATTGATTGTGAAAACTGATAAGCATCTTTTACTCTTGTGATTATGTAACTGTTACTGACAATAAAATTGTATCAAGATTGATCAGCCAAAAAATAAACCAAACTCTTTATCATGATAACTAGGATTTAACAGAAAAAACCTGTAATCAGTTTTTAAAATCCAGATGCATATCAGAGTGATCTTGAAATTTTTTGAAATATACAAATTCCTTTTCTTTTCTCCCGAGCTCCAGATATGTTTTTAATGAGCAGTCATGTTTAAAAACAACTGGACTATATGATGATCTTTTACTTTTCTATTTGTTTCATTTTTTCTATTTCATATACAGTGCTAACATTTCATTTAGTTTACATTTTCCAATTACTCCTTCACTTTAAGTTCTTTCTCAAGGCTTTCTCAAGCATAGTAGAAAAGCTTTTGTATACATATATAGAAATAATATGTGTATATATATATTTTTTTAAACTTATGAACATTTGCCTAAGTAAACACTTATGACATTATGACTCCACTTGTTTCACTTAGTATGAATAGAAGGCTAGATTTCTAATTTTAAAAAAGAAGTATTAAACAACCAACAAAGGTTTACTATATAGCACAGGGAACTATAGTTACAACTGTCTTGTAATAACCTATAATGAAAATTAATTTCAAAATAATACAAGTGTATATGTATAACTGAATCCATTTGCTATGTACCTGAAGCACTGTAAGTAAATTTTACTTCAATAAAATACATATATTAAGAAAAAAATTTTTAATAAATAAAAGCACTCTCACCAAAAACTATAAAACCGACACAAGGATGATTTCATAAAAATAGCCCCCCAAGACCATTGTAGAAAGGAATGGCAAACCACTTCAGCATTCTACCCTTGAGAACCCAATGAACAGTATGAAAAGGCAAAAGTACATGACACTGAAAGATGAGCCCCCCAGATCAGTAGGTGTCCAATATGCTACTGAGGAAGACCAGAGATATAGCTCCAGAAAGAATGGAGAGGCTAAGCCAAGGCTGAAATGATGCCTGGTTGCAGATGTGTCTGGTAGTGGAAGTAAATTCTGATACTGTAAATAATATTGCATAGGAACCTGGAATGTTAGGTCCATGAATCAAGGTAAATTAGATGTGGTCAAACAGGAGATGGCAAGAGTGAACATCAATATCTTAGGAATCAGTGAACTAAAATGGATGGGAATGGGCCAATTTAATTCAGATGACCACAATATCCACTACTGCAGGCAAGAATCCATTAGAAGAAATGGAGTAGCCCTCAAAGTCAATAAGATGCCGAAATGCAGAGATTTGGTACAAACTCAAAAATGACAGAATGATCTCAGTTTGTTTCCAAGGCAAAACATTCAATATCACTGCAATCCAAGCCTATGTTCCAACCACTAATGCTGAAGAAGCCATAAGCGGACCATTCTATGAAAATCTACAAGACATTCTAGAAATAACACCAAAAAAAGATGTCCTGCTCAACACAAAGGGGACTGGAAAGCAAAAGAAGGAAGTCAAGAGATACCTAGAGTTATAGGCAAGTTTGGTCTTGAAATATAAAATGAAGCAGGGCAAAGGCTAACAGAGTTTTGCTAAGAGAACACACTGCTCATAGCAAACACCCTCTTCAAACAACAAAAGAGAACTCTACACATGGACATCACAAGATGGTCAATGCTGAAATCAGACTGACTACATTCTTTGCAGCTGAAGATGGAAAAACTCTTCACAGTCAGCAAAAACAATTCCCAGAGCTAACTGTGGCTGAGATCATGAGTTACTTACTGCAAAATTCAAACTTAAATGAAGAAAGTAGGGAAAATCACTAGGCCATTCAGGTATGACCTAAATTAAATCCCTTATAATTATACAGTGGAAGCGATAAATAGATTCAAGGGATTAGATCTGATAGACAGAGTGCCTGAAGAACTATGGACAGAGGTTCACAACACTGTACAGGAGGCAGTGATCAAAACCATCCACAAGAAAAAGAAATGCACCAAGGCAAAATGGTTGTCTGAGCAGAGCTGAGAAAAAAGAAGCAAAGGGCAAAAAGAAAGGAAAAGATAAACCCAATTGAATGCAGAGTGTCAAAGAAGAGCAAGGAGATAACAAGGGCTTCTTAAATGAACAATGCAAAGAAACAGAGGAAAACAAAAGAAAGTGACACTAGAGAATCTCTTCAAGAAATTAGAGATACCAAAGGGACTATTTCAAGCAAAGATGGCACAATAAAGGACAGAAATGGTAGGGACCTAAGAAAAGCAGAAGATATTAAGAAGAGGTGGGAAGAATATATAGAAGAACTATACATAAAAGATCTTAAGGACTCAGATAACCACAACCCAGTTACTCACCTAGAGTCAGATATCCTGGAGTGTGAAGTCAATTGTTACTACAAAAAAAACTAGTAGAGGTGACAGAACTCCAGCTGAGCTATTTCTTTTTTTTTTTTTTTTTTCCTTTATTTTTATTAGTTGGAGGCTAATTACTTTACAGTATTGTAGTGGTTTTTGCCATACAATGACATGAATCAGCCATGGATTTACATATGTTCCCCATCCTGAACCCCCCTCCCCAACCTAAAATGATGTTGCTAAAGAGCTGCAGTCAATATGCCAGCAAATTTTGGAAAACTCAACAGTGGCCAAATGACTGGAAAAGGTCAGTATTCATTCCAAACTCAAGAAGGGCAATGCCAAAGAATGCTCAAACTATTGCTCAATTGCATGCATTTCACATGCTAGCAAGCAAGCTAATGCTCAAAATACTTCAAGTTAGGCTTCAGCAGTTTGTGAACCAAGAACTTCCAGATATACAATCTGGGTTAAGAAAAGGCAGAGGAACCAGAGATCAAATTGCCAATATCTGTTGGATCACAGAAAAAGCAAGAAAATTCCAGAAAAACATTTACTTCTGCTTCATTGACCACTCTACAGCCTTTGACTGTGTGGATCACAACAAACTGTGGAAAACTCTTAATTAAAAGATGGGAATACCAGACAACCTTACCTGCCTCCTGAGAAACCTGTATGCAGGTCAAGAAGCAACAGTTACAACTAGATATGAAACAACGATGGGTCCAAAATCGGGAAAAGAGTACATCAAGGCTGTATATTGTCACCCTGCTTATTTAACTTATATGCAGAGTACTTCATGAAAGATGCCAGGCTGGATGAATCACAAGATGAAATCAAGAATGCTAGGAGAAATATCAATAACTCCAGATATGCAGATAACACCAACCTAATGGTAGAAAGTGAAAAGGAACTAAAGTGCCTCTTAATGAAGGTGAAAGAGCAGAATGACAAAGCTGACTTAAAACTCAACATTAAAAAAACTAAGATCACACCATCCAGTCCCATCACTTCATGGCAAGCAGATGGGGAAGAAATGGCAACAGTGACAGATTTTATTTTGGGGGGCTCCAAAGTCACTGTGAATGGTGACTGCAGCCACAAAATTAAAAGACACTTGCTCCTTGGAAGAAAAGCTATGACAAACCTAGACAGCATATTAAAAAAACAGAGACATCATTTGGTGACAAAGGTCCATATAATCAAAGCTATGGTTTTTCCACTTGTCATGTATAGATTTGAGAGTTGGACCATAAAGAAGGCTGAGTGCCAAAGATTTAATGCTTTCAAACACTGGTGCTAGAGAAAACTCTTGAGAGTCCCTTGGACAGCAAGAAGCACAAATCAGTCAATCCTAAAGGAAATCAACCCTGAATATTCATTGGAAGGACTGATGCAGAAGCTAAGCTCCAATACTCTGGCCATCAGATGGGAAAAGCCAACTCACTGGAAAAGATCCTGATGCTGGGAGATTGAGGGCATGAGGAGAATGGGTGATAGAGGATGAGATGGTTGGATGGTATCATCAACTCAATGGACAAGAATTTGAGCAAACTCTGAGAGATAGTGAAGGACAAGGAATCCTGGCATGATGAAGGCCATGGGGTCACAAAGTGTAGGACATGACTGAACAACTGATCAACAAAAGATTACAATAGATAACTTTTCCTTAAGATCATAGTGCAACAGAAATACAAGTAAAATGAAAAAGCAGATGAACCTTTTCCAACTAAAAGATGAAGAGAATTCTCCTAAAACAACAAAAATGAAATAGACTTTCTATGCTAATAGACAGAATTTTAAAATGAGATAATGAAAATATTGGAGGAATTAAGATAGGCTATCAACAGAAAAGGAGATTACTGTAAATAGGAACTAGAAACTATGAGGTAGAGCATAAAATTCATTTGCAGAGATAAAAGCTAAACTAAATGCAATGAGTACCAGAATTAATAATGGAGAAGAACAAATAAGTGACCCAGAAGGAAGAACAATGAAAATCATCCCACTAGAAAAGCAGATAGAAACCAAAGTGAAAAAATAGAGCAATATAAGAGAACTATAGGATAACATAAACATCCTGGTCTATCCATAACAGAGATCCTAGAAGTAGAAGAAAAAGAGGATTGAAAATGTGGCTGAAGAAACTATGGCTAAAACATCCGAAACATAAAGAAGGAAATATATTCAGTTACAGGAAGCAAAGAGGTTCCCACACAGGATCAACCCAAACAGACCTACATCAAGACATATTAAAATTTAAATGGCAAACCTTAGAGAGGGGAGCAATCAAAACGGTGAAGGAGTAGGTAGTGGAGCTCACTTTCTTTCCAAAAAACACCAAAAATATATCAACATGCAGAACAACTCACACAGAATATCTACTGAACGCTGGTAGAAGACCTCAGACTTCTAAAAGGACAAGGAAATCTCCATATATGCAGAAAGGATAGAATATTAATAAGAGAAAAAAGAGAAGGGAATCAGGACAGGACTTGCAACTCAAAAGGGAGCTGTACGTTGCCCACACCCAAGGAAGTCCCCTCACTGGTAGGGAGATCAGCTCAGATGGAGGGGCAGATATGGAGCCTTGGAGGAGAATGCAGCCACTGGTCTGAGAAGGGCTGAGCAGAGAGTGACCTGCACAGATGATTGGTATCAAGACCCTGCGCACCCCAGCCTGAGACGCTTATCCACCAGTGCAGTGGGTAGCGGGTGCTGAATACCAAAGTTTGGGCTTTGCAGGTCAGACATGAGGACAGGACTGGGATTGGCTGCATGGGAGATAGCCTGAAGAAGCTGAAGTGCGGCAACAGGGGGGTATGCAAAAGAGGCCTGAGCCCATCAGAGAGGCCAGATGTCTTTGGGGCATGGGATGAAACGAGGAGGACTGCCACAGAAGGTTCTTTCCCCAGGTCTGGTCTCAGGAAAGGGCCACAGATGCCATCTTGGGCTCCAGAGGCAGGAGTAGGCTACAGCTGCTAGGAGAACCAAGAGCAGGCACCATTCACTTACCCAACCATGCTAGGAAACCCAAGGGCTGCTGCTGAAAGACACACAAACAAGCACCAATCACTTCTTGGCCCAACACAGGCCCCAGGAGCTCACTGTCACAGAGACACCCGAGAGCAGGTGCCCACTGCTGCCCCCATTGACACGAGGCCCTGGCACCTGCACACCCCTTATCAAGGGGATAATGGTCAGCACAGTGAGGAGGTAGCAAGTATCCATACTAAAAGCAGCCCTTGTGCCAAAAATATTAAACTTACACCAGTTCCCGCATATACATAGGCTTCCAAGGATACAGTAGATAATGGTTTGTCCTAAACTTACACAGTAAGAGAAATAAAATAAAGCAGCAGAGGTAGAGATTGGTATAAGATGGTGGAGTAGAGCAGCACAAAAATCACAACTAGCTGGTGAATGACCATCAACAGGAGGATGCTGGAACCCACCAAAAAAGATGCCCCAAATCCAAAGACAAATGAGCCAATACAATGAGATGGTTGGAGGGGTGCAAACAATAATATCAAATCCAACACTCACCAGCTGGGTGACCCACAAACTTGAAGACAATAATACCAAAGAAGTTCTCCCACTGTTGTGAAGGTTCTGAGCCCTAGGTCACACTTCCCAGCATGGGATCTGGCAAAGGAACTGGGAATCCCAGGGAATCTGACTTTGAAGACCAGCAGGATTGGATTATAGGACTTCCACAGGACTAGGGGAAACAGAGAATCTACTCTTGGAAAACACAAAATCTTGCGTGTACTGTGACCCAGGGGAAAAGAGCAGTGAACCTACAAGAGACTGAACCATACCTACCTGCTAGTATTGGACGGTCTTCTGTGGAGGCATGTATCAGCAGTGGCTTACCACGGGAATGAGGTCCTGGCAGAAGCAATCCTGGAAGGTCCCCTTTGACATGAGTCCTCTTGGAGGTCACCATTAACTCTACCATAGAGCCCATAGACCCCCAGGGCTGGGTCACCTCAGGCCAAGCAACTAACAGGGAAGGAGCGCAACCACAAGCAATCAGAGGAAAACTGGATTAAAATTTTATTAAGCACAGCAAGACCCAGGTTTTCCCATCACCAGTCCCTTCTATCAGGAAGCTTACACAAGCTCCATAGCCTCATCCACCAGAGGGCAGACAGAAAAAGCAAGAAGAACCACAATCCTATAGAGGGCTATAACGAAAACCTCATCAAAGACAGTTAATCAAAATGAAAACGCAGAGGGTTATGTCCCAGATGAAGAGACAAAACAAAATCCAAGAAAAACAACAAAATGAAGTGGAGATATGAGACCTTCCAGAAAAAGAATTCAAAATAATGATAGTGAAGATGATCCAGGATCTTGGAAAAAGAATGGAGAAGATGCAAGAAATGTTTATCAAAGACCTACAAGAATTAAAGAACAGACGAACAAAATACTAGAAGGAATCAACAGCAGAATAGCTGAAGTAGAAGAACAAACAAGTTACCTGGAAGACAGAATGGTGGAAATCATGTCACAGGATAGAATATAGAAAAAAGACTGAAAATCAATGAAGACAGCCTAAGAGACCTCTAGGACAACATTAAATGCACCAAAATTCACATTATAGGGACTCCAGAAGGAGAAGAGAGAGAGAAAGGACCTGAGAAAATATTTGGAGAGATAATAGATGAAAAGCTTCCTAACATGGGAAAGGATATAGCCAACCAAGTCCAGGAAGTTCAGAGAGCCCCAGGCAGGATAAACCCAAGCACCAATACATTGACACACATCGCAGTCAAGCTGATGAAAATTAAAGGCAAAGACAAATTATTAAATGCAACAAGGGAAAAATGACAAATAACATACAAGAGAACTCCTATAAGGTTATCAGCCGATTTCTCAACAGAAACTCTACAAGCCAGAAGGGAATGGCACTATATATGTAAAGTGATGATTGGGAAGATCCTATCACCAAGGATACTCTACCCAGAAAGACTCTTGTTCAGACTTGACAGAGAGATCAAAAGCTTTCCAGACAAGCAAAAGTTAAAGAGAATTTGGTACCAGCAATCCAGCTTCAGAACAAATGCTAAAGGAACTTTTCTAGGCAGGAAACACAAGAGAAGGAAAAGACCTACAGAAAATAAAGTAAATGGTTTAACTACACCAACCAAAAGACATGGACTGTCTAGGTGGATAAAAACATGTGCATGTATGCACTTCCACTTACCACATTTTATTTAACCCCCCAAATTGTATGTAATTATTTTATATTGCTAGGTTAATCATGTTTCCATTATGACTTTCAATTGTAATTATCTTTTATTTTTTGACTAGCTGTTGATTGTGAAAAGTGATAAATATCTTTTACTATTGTGATTATTATTCACTTAATACCATTGTATCATGATTGGTCAACAGAAAATAACAGAATTTCATATCACTGAAAGTACCATTTAATAGAAAAACATGTAATCACTTTTTAAAATCCAGATGCGTATCAGAATATTCTTGGAATTGCTTCCCTGGTGGCTCAGGTGGTAAGGAACCTGCCTGCAATGCAGGACACCTGGGTTTGACCCCTGGGTTAGGAAGATCACCTGAAGAAGGGAACAGTTAACAACTCCAGTAGTCTTCCCTGCAGAATCTCATGGACAGAGAAGGCCGGTGGGCTACAGTTCATGGAGTCACAAAGAATCAGACCAACTGAGCAACTAATTTTTTTGAAAAATATAAATCCCCAGGTATTGCTTTTCTCTACAATGCTCCACATGCGTTTCTAATGATAGCCAAATTTAAAAACAACTGGAGTATATGATGATCTTTGACCTTTATCTAGCTTGTTTCACTTTATCTATTTCACTTTCAATGCTCCCATTTCATTTAGTTTCTGTATTCCAATTTCTCCCTCTCTTTTTGTTGTTGCTGCTCCTCAAGGCTTTATCAAGTGTAAGAGAAAAGCTTCTGTGCACACATATAAATAGTATATATAATATACATATTTTTAGAAAACTTATGAAATTTTTCATAGCTAAAAAATGTATGACATTTTTTCCCACTGTTTGACTTAGTATGACTAGAATGCTAGATTTCTAATTTATATTCACTCAGAAGTTTGATATAGTTCCACGTATTTCAGTATCTAGTATTATTTGTAAAAGTCTAGAAAGTTTATTACCTGAGTGATTAAAAAAATTTTTGAAGGGGCTTGAAATTTCTAATCCAATTTTCAGAGTATAAAGAAATACTAGGTAGTAAAAAATTAAAAAACAGGAAATTAACATGTGATATAGTATTATTAATAAAGTACAGATTTTGTTAAAATTACACAAAATTTTATGCTACTGTCCGTTATTTGTTTTCATATCTTATTCAAGATTCCACATTGTATATAGTTGCATTCTGAGCATCTTCAGATGCATGCAACAAATTCTGATTCATTCTCTTCATTTTTATTTGGTTAAAGATATTATCTAACTTTCCTTGTTATGGCTTCTTAGATATACGTATCACCCACTCCAGTATTCTTGCCTGGAGAATCCCAGGGACGAGGGAGCCTGGTGGGCTGCCATCTATGGGGTCACATGGAGTCGGACACGACTGAAGCGACTTAGCAGCAGCAGCAGATGCACGTATTATTTAAAGGTGGACATTTAATTTCCAAACACATAGGGTTTTTAAAGTATTTTTTATATTAACTTCTCATTTAAATGCTTACTTCGCTGCTATCAACCTCTATGTTTTCTCAGTATTCTAACCTTAATGAGGCTTTCAATGGCTAAGTCAAAGATCTCTCCTCGTAAATGTCACATTGCACTTAAAAATACTGGGGTTATTTTAAAACAAAGAAAGAAAACAAAGTCTATCACAGTTTCCACTGTTTCCCCATCCACTTGCCATGAAGTGATGAGACCAGATGCCATGATTTTAGTTTTTTCAATGTTGAGATTTAAGCCACCTTTTTCACTCTCCTCTTTCACTTTCATCAAGGCTCTTTAGTTGTTCTTTACTTTCTGCAATAATGGTGGTGTCATCTCCATGTCTGAGCTTACTGATATTTTTCCCTGAAATCTTGATTCCAGCTTGTGCTTCATCCAGTCCAGCATTTCGCATGATGTACTCTGCATATATGTTAAATAAGCAGGGTGACAATATACAGCCTTGACGTATTGCTTTCCCAATTTGGAACCAGTCCATTGTTCCATGTCCGGTCCTAACTGTTGCTTCTTGACCCGCATACAGATTTCTCAGGAGGCAGGAAAGGTGGTCAGGTATTTCAATCTCTTTAAGAATTTTCCAGTTTGTTGTGATCCACACAGTCAAAGGCTTTAACATGATCAATGAAGCAGATGTGTTTCTGGAATTCTCTATGATCCAACAATGTCGGCAGTTTGATCTCTAGTTCCTGCCTTTTCTAAATACAGCTTGAACATCTACAAGTTCTCAGTTCACGTATTGTTGAAGCCTAGCCTGGAGAATTTTGAGCATTACTTTGCTAGTGTGTGAGATGAGTGCAACTGTACGGTAGTTTGGGACTGGGATGAAAACTGACTTTTTCCAGTCCTGTGGACACTGCTGAGTTTTCCAAATTTGCTGGCATATTGACTGCAGCACTTTCACAGCATCATCTTTTAGGATTTTAATAGCTCAGCAGGAATTCCATCACCTCCACTAGGTTTGTTTGTAGTGGTGCTTCCTAAAGCCCATTGACTTCGCACTCCAGGATGTCTGGCTCTAGCTGAGTGATCACACCATCATAGTTATCTGGGTCATTAGGATCTCTTTTGTTTAGTTCTTCTGTGTATTGTTGCTACCTCTTCTTAATATCTTCTGCTTCTGTTAGGTCCATACCATTTGTGTCCTTTATTGTGTTCATCTTTGCAAGAAATATTCCCTTGATATCTCTTAATTTTCTGGAAGAGATCTCTAGTCTTTCCTGTCCTATTGTTTTCCTTTATTTCTTGCATTTTCACTGAGGAAGATTTTCTTATTTTGCTATTCTTTGGAACTTTGCATTCAGATGGGTATATCTTTCCTTTTCTCCTTTGCCTTTTGTTTCTCTTCTCTGCTACTTGTAAGGTCACCTCAGACAACCATTTTGCCTTTTTACATTTCTTTTTCTTGGCAATGGTTTTGATCACAGCCTCCTGTAGAATGTTACAAACCTCTGTCCATAGTTCTTCAGGCACTCTATCAGATCTAATCCCTTGAATCTATTTGTCACTTCCACTGTATAATCGTAAGGGATTTGATTTAGGTCATACCTGAATGGTCTAGTTGTTTTCCCTACTTTCTTCAATTTAAGTCTGAATTTGGCAATAATGAGTTCATGATCTGAGCCACAGTCAGCTCTTGGTCTTGTTTTTGCTGACTGTATAGAGCTTCTCCATCTTCGGCTACAAAGAATATAAAATCAATCTGATTTCCGTATTGACCATCTTGAGATGTCCATGTGTAGAATCGTCTCTTGTGTTGTTGGAAGAGGGTGTTTGCTATGACCAGTGTGTTCTCTTGGCAAAACTCTGTTAGCCTTTTGAAACTCTGTTTCATTTTGTACTCCAAGGCCAAACTTGCCTGTTATTCCAGGTATCTCTTGAATTCCTACTTTTGCATTCCAGTCCCCTAAGATGAAAAGGACATATCTTTTTGGTGTTAGTTCTAAAAGGTCTTGTAGGTCTTCACAGAACTGTTCAACTTTAGCTTCTTCAGCATTACTGGTTGGGGCAGAGACTTAGATTACTGTGACATTGAATGGTTTGCCTTGGAAACGAACAGAGATCATTCTGTCATTTTTGAGATTGCACCCAAGTACTGCATTTCAGACTCTTGTTGACTATGATCGCTACTTTATTTCTTCTAAGAGATTCTTACCCACAGTAGTAGATATATGGTCATCTGAATGACCATTCATTCCAGTCAATTTTAGTTCTCTGACTCCTAAGATGTTGATGCTCACTCTTGCCATCTCCTGTTTGACCACTTCCAATTTACCTTGATCCATGGACCTAACATACCATATTTCTATGCAATATTGTCCTTTACACCATCGGACTTTCCTTTCATCACCAGTCACATACACAACCGGGCACTGTTTTTGCTTTGGCTCAGCCTCTTCATTCTTTCTGGGGCTATTTCTCCACTCTTCTCCAGTAGCATATTGGGCACCTACTGACCTGGGGAGTTCATCTTTCAGTGTTATGTCCTTTTGCCTTTTCCTACTGTTCATGAGGTTCTCAATGCAAGAATACTGAAGTGGTTTGCCATTCTCTTCTCCAGTGGACCAAGAGACCTATGAGATAATATAAAGTATGCCAGTCTATGCCTAATAGGGATTCCAGAAGAAGAAACATAAGAGGTAATTGAAAATGTATTTGAATAAATTATGACTAAATACTTGCCAAACCTAAAAAAGGAAACACATAACCACATATAAGAAGCAAAAACGATACCAAACAGATCCCCATCAAAACATATAATAATAATGGCAAAAGCTAAAGTTACAAAGAAGATTCTAAAGGCAGCAAGAGAGAAACAGTTAATTACAGGGGAACCTCAATAAATCTATCAGCTGAATTCTCTACAGAATTGCTACAGGCCAGAAAGGGTTGGGAAAATATGCTCAACATCTTGAAAGGGAAAAATCTGCAATCTAGAACACTCTATCCAGCAAGATTATAATTTAGAATAGAGAGATAAAGAATTTCTCAAGAAAGCAAAAGAGCAAAACTACAAAAAGTACAGCAATATTATACCTATCCTAAAAGAAATATTGAAAGGCTTTCTCTAAATAGTAAAGAATATATAAGAAAGAAAAAAATCACAATTTAAAGTAAATCACCTAAACACACCAGTAGACAGATCAAAAAAGGGAAAAAAAATCTATTTGTGAAAGCAAAGATAAACACAAGTTAACAGCAAAATAATGAAAAGAAAATATAAAACAGGGCACCAAAATCACAAAATGTGGGGTAGGAGAGTAAGAAATAGTAGATTCCTTTTTTATTTGGAATGTGTTTGACTCTAAAGCAAATAGATATAGGAAAGGGTTAACACACTTTAGAAACATACAAAGAAGAACTTAACCAAACCTTCTCAAACTTTCCCCAAAAAGCTCAAGAGGAAGTAACACCACCAAAGACATTCTATGAAGGCAACATCACCCTGATACCAAACCAAACAAAAATGCCACCAAAAAAGAAAATTACAGGCAATATCTTGATGAATACAGATGCAAACATTCTAAACAAACTTCTAGTAAAGTGAATATAAAACAATACATAAAAAAGATCATACAGCATGACTAAGTTGGATTCATCCCAGGGGCACAAGACTTGCTAAAATATTCCCAGCAATCAATGTGCTATACAATGAAACAACACAGCAAGAAAATACAAAACCACACAACCACTGCAACAGATACAGAATAAACATTCAATGAAATTCAACATCCATTTGTGTGAAAAAACTCTTACCAAAGTGGATATACAGGGAATATATCTCAACATAATAAAATCTATTTACAGCAAACCCACAGCCTATAACATACTCAATGGTGAAAAGCTGAAAGCCTTCCAGCTAAAATCTATAACAAGACAAGGATGAGACTCTCACCAGTTCTTTTCAACACAGTATTGGAAGTCCTAGCCACAGCAATCAGACAACAAAAATAAATAAAATGTATTCAAATTGGTAGGAAAGATATAAAATTGTCATTATATGCAGATAACATGATACTATATTAAAAAATCCTACAGACTCCACAAAAAACAACTAGAAATGATAAATGAATTCAGCAAAGTAAAAGGATAAAGAGGTAAACATACAGAAATCAGTTGCATTTCTTTACACTAACATTTCTGCTAAATGAAATAGCAGATATCAAGTGTAAATAAATAATCCCTTTTAAAATGCACCAAAAAAGAAACCTTGAGAATAAACCTCACCAAGGTGGTGAAAGATTTATATGACAGGAACTATAAAACATTAATAAAGAAAACTGAAGATGAATCAAAGAAATGGGGAGATATCTCAGGCTCCTGGATTGCAAAAATTGATATTATTAAAATGGCAATACTACCCAAAGCAATCTAAAGATTTAATGCAAACCATATCAAATTACCCATGACATTTTTCACAGAACTAGACCAAACAATCCTAAAATGTATATGAAAGAGAAAAAGAATTGCCAAAACAATCCTGAGAAAAAGGAACAAAGTAGAAGGCATAAACCTCCCAGACTTCAGACAACACTACACAGATACAGCAATCAAAACACTGTGGTATCTGCGTGCATCACATGGATCATAGATCACAGTCTTGTCGTGGTGAAGGGGCTTGCATAACTCAATGAAGCTGTGAGTCATGCCATGTAGGGCCACCCAAGATGGACGAGTCATAGTGAAGAGTTCTGAGAAAACATGGTCCACTGGAGGAGGGAATGGCAAACCACTCCAGTATTCTTGTCATGAGAAAACTCATGAACAGTTTGAAAAGCAAAAAGATATGACACCAAAGATGAGCCTCCCAGGTTGGAAGTTGTTCAATAGGCTACCGGGGAAGAGCAGAGGGCAATTATTTATACCTCCAGAATGTATAAAGCAACTGGGACGAAATGGAAACAATGCTCAGTTGTTAATTTCTCTGGTGGTGAAAGTCTGATGCTGCAAAGAATAATATTGCATAGGAACCTAGAATGTTAGGTCCATGAATCAAAGGAAATTGGATATGGCCAAGCATGAGACGGCAAGACTGCACATCAACATCTTAGAAATCAGTGAAATAAAATGGATGGGAAGGAGCAAATTTAATTCAGATGACCATTATACTAATATCCACTACTGTGAGCAAGAACCCCTTAGAAGAAATGGAACAGCCCTCATAGTCAAAAGAGTCTGTAATGCAGTATTTGGGTGCAAATCTCAAAAACGACAGAATGATCTCAGTTCATGTCTCAGGCAGACCATTCAACATCAAAGTAATCCAAGTCTCTCCCCCAACCACTAATGCCGAAGAAGCTGAAGTTGATTGGTTCCATGAAGACCTACAAGACCTTCAGGACTATAACAACAACAAAAAAAGATGTCCTTTTCACCATAGGGGATTGGAATGCAAAAAGTCAAGCAATACCTGAAGTAACAGGCAAGTTTGACCTTTAAGTACAAAATGAAGCAGGACAAAGGCTAACAGTTTAATCAAGAGAACACTCTGGTCATAGCAAACACCCTTTTTCAACAACACAAGAGATGATTCTACACATAGACATCACCCAATGGTTAATCCCAAAATCAAACTGATTATTTTCTTTGCAGCCAAAGATAGAGAAGCTCTATACAGTCAGCAGAAACAAGCCCTGGAGTCGACTGTAGCTCAAATCATTGTGTCTGATTATTTGTGACCCCATGGACTGTAAACTTTCAGATTCCTCTGTCCATGGACTTCTCCAGGCAAGAATACTGGAATGGGTAGCCATTCCCTTCTCTAGGAATTACACCTGGGTCTCCTGCATTGGAGGCAGATTCTTTACCACCTGAGCCACCAGGGAAGCCTCCTTATTACAAAATTCAGGCTTAAATTGAGGAAAGTAGGGAAAACCTCTAGGCCATACAGGTACGACCTAAATCAAGCCCTTATGATTATACTGGAAACGGAAATGGCAACCCACTCCAGTATTCTTGCCTGGAAAATCCCATGGACTGAGAAGCCTGGTAGGCTACAGTCCATGGGGTCGCAAAGAGTCGGACACGACTGAGTGACTTCACTTCACTTTTATGATTATACAGCGAAGGTGATGAATAGATTCAAGGGATTAGATCTGGTAGACAGAGTGCCTGAAGAAATATGGACAGAGGTTTGTAATACTGTACAGGAAGCAGTGACCAAAACCATCCCCAAGAAAAAGAAATACAAGAACGCAAAGTGATTGTCTAAAGAGGCTTTAGAAATAGCTGAGGAAAGAAGAGAAGTAAAAGACAAGGTAGAAAGGGAAAGATATATCCAACTGAATGCAGAGTTCCAGAGAATAGCAAGGAGATATGAAGTCCTTTTTAAATGAACAATGCAAACAAATAGAGGAAGCCAACAGAATGGGAAAGACTGGAGATCTCTTTATGAAAATTAGAGAGATCAAGGGAAATTTTCATGCAAGGATGGGCATGATACAGGACAGAAACTTGTGAAGACCTAACAGAAGCAGAAGAGATTCAAAAGAAGTGGCAAGAATACACAGAAGAACTACAAAAAAGAGGTCTTAATGACCCAGATAACCTGTATGCAGGTCAGGAAGCAACAGTTAGAACTGGACATGGAACAACAGACTGGTTCTAAATAGGAAAAGGAGTACATAGGCTATATATTGTCACCCTGCTTATTTAACTTATATACAGAGTACATCATGAGAAATGCTGGGCTGGAAGAAGCACAAGCTGGGATCAAGATTGCCGGGAGAAATATCAATAACCTTAGATATGCAGATGACGACACCCTTATGGCAGAGAGTGAAGAGGAACTATAAAGCCTCTTGATGAAAGTGAGAGAGGAGAGTGAAAAAGTTGGCTTAAAGCTTAACATTCAGAAGACTAAGATCATGGCATCTGGCCCCATCACCTCATGGGAAATAGATGGGGAGACAGTGGAAACAGTGTCAGACTTTATTTTTTTGGGCTCCAAAATCACTGTAGATGGTGATTGCAGCCATGAAATTAAAAGACACTTACTCCTTGGAAGGAAAGTTATGACCAACCCAGACAGCATATTAAAAAGCAGAGACATTACTTTGCCAACAAAGGTCCGTCTAGTCAAGGCTATGGTTTTTCCAGTGGTCATGTATGGATGTGAGAGTTGGACTGTGAAGAAAGCCGAGTGCCCAAAAATTGATGCTTTTGAACTGTGGCATTGGAGAAGACTCTTGAGAGTCCCTTGGACTGCAAGGAGATCCAACCAGTCTATCCTAAAGGCGTTTGGTCCTGGGTGTTCATTGGAAGGACTGATGTTGAAGCTGGAACTCCAATACTTTGGCTATCTCATGCAAAGAGTTGACTCATTGGAAAAGACCCTGATGCTGGGAGGGATTGGGGGCAGGAGGTGGAGGGGATGACAGAGGATGAGATGGATGGATGGCATCACTGACTCGATGGGCATGAGCTTGAGTCAACTCCAGGAGTTGGTGATGGACAGGGAAGCCTGGCGTGCTGCAATTCATGGGGTCGCAAAGAGTCAGACACAACTGAGCGACTGAACTGAACTGAACCACAATGCACAAGGACATCAGAGGATGAGATGGCTGGGTGGCATCACCAATGCAATGCACACGAACTTGGACAAACTTCGGGAGGTGGTGAGGCACAGGGAGGCCTGCAGTGCTGCAGTCCAGGGGGTCGCGAAGAGTTGGACACAACTGTCAACTGAACAACAATAACCATGATGCTGTGGGCACTCACCTAGAGTGAGACATCCTGGAGTGTGAAATCAAGTGGGCCTTATGAAGCATTACTACAAAGCCAGTGAAAGTGACAGAATTGCACCTGAGCTAGTCAGATGATGCTGTTAAAGTGCTGCACTCAATATTCAAGCAAATTTGGAAAACTCAGCAGTGGCCCCAGGACTGGAAAAGGTCAGTTTTCATTTCAATTCCAAAGAACAGCAGTGCCAAAGCATGTTCAAACTATGGAATAACTGCATTCATTTCACATGCTAGTAGGGTAATGCTCAAAATCTTTCAAGCTGGCTTCATCGGTATGTGAACAAAGAACATCCAGATGTACAAGCTGGATACAGAAACAACAGAGGAACCAGAGATCAAAATGCCAACATCCATTGGATCTATCCATTGGACATAGAAAGGAAGGGAATTCCAGAAAAACTTCTGCCTCATTGAGTACTACACTAAAGCCTTTGACTGTGTGGATCACAACAAACTGTAGAACAGTCTTAAAGCGATGGAAATACTAGATCACCGTACCTGCCTCCTAAGAAACCTGTATGCAGGTGAAGAAGCAATAGTTAGAACCAGACATGGAACAATGGGACTGGTTCAAAATTAGGAAAGGGGTACAACAAGGCTGGATATTGTTATCCTGCTTATTCAACTGCTATGCAAAGTACATCATGTGAAATGCCGAGCTGGATGACTCACAAGCTGGAGTCAAGATTGATGGGAAAAATATCAGCAACCTCAGATATGCAGATGATACCACTCTAACCGCAGACAGAAAAGAGGAACTAAAGAGCCTCTTGATAAGGTTGCAAGAGGAGAGTAAAGAAGGTTGGCTTAAAACTCAACATTATAAAACTAAGATCATGGCATTGGGTACCATGACCTCATGGCAAATAGAAGGGGGAAAAGTGGAAACAGTGACAGGTAGTCAAAGCTATGGTTTTTCCAGTAGTCATGTACAGATATGAGAGTTGGACCATAAAAAAGGCTTACCTCCAAAAATTGATGCTTTTGAATTCTGGTGCTGGAGAAGACTCTGAAGGGTCCCTTGGACTGCAAGGAGATCAAACCGGTCAATCCTAAAGGAAATCAACAGTGAGTATTCAATTAGGATTGTTGCTGAGCTCTAATACTTTGATCACTTAATGCGAAGAGCCAACTCATTAGAAATGACCCTGATGCTGAGGAAGATTGAAGTCTTTTAAAAGAAGGGGGTGTCACAGGATAAGATGATTAAGTAACATCACCAACTCATTGAACATGGAATTGAGCAAACTCCAGGAAATAGTGAAAGACATGGAAGCCTAGTGTGCTGCAACCACAGGGTCTCAAAGAGTTGGACACAACTTAACGACTGAACAACAACAAAACATAAGTCAACAGAACAGATAGCCCAGAAATCAACCCAACATCTATGAACAATTAATGGGGAGAAGACAGTCTCTCCATCTAGTGGTGCTGGGAAAGTTAGACAGCTGCATGTAAATCAACAAACTCAGAACACAACCTGACACTGCACAAAAATAAACTCAAATCACGTGAAGATTTAAATACAAGACACCATTAAATCCTAGAAGAGAACATAGGCAAAACTTTCTCTGACATGAATCATACCGATATTTTCTTAAGTCAGTCTCTCAAGGCAACAGAAATAAAGCAAAAATAAACAAATGGGAAATAATCAAATTCACCAGCTTTGACACAGCAAAGGGAGACACAAAACAAAAAGCCAACTTATATATTGGGAAAAAATATTGCAAATGATGCTATCAACAATGCCCTTAATTTCAAAAATATACAGACAACTTTAATAATTCAATAACAAAAAACAAACACCCCAGCCATAAAATGGGCAAAAGACCTAAATAGACATTTCTTCAAAGTAGACATAGAGATGTCCCATAAACACATGAAAAGATACTCATCATCACTAATTACTAGAGAAATGAAACTGCAACAAGCTATCACCTCACACCAGTCAGAATGGCCACCATTAAAAAGTCTACAAGTTGTAAAAGAATGAAACTAGAACACTTTCTAACACCACACACAAAAATAAACTCAAAATGGATTAAAGACTTAAATTTAAGACCAGATACTATAAAAAACTCTTAGAGAAAAACCTAGGCAGAACATTCTTGACATAAATCACAGCAAGATCCTCTATGACCCACCTCCCAGAGTGATGGAAATAAAAACAAAAATAAACAAACGAGACCTAATTAAACTTAAAAGCTTTTGCACAACAAAGCAAGGTGAAAAAGCAGCCTTCAGAATGGGACAAAATAATAGCAAATGAAACAAGTGACAAAGAATCAATCTCCAAAATATACAAGCAGCTCATACTGCTCAATACCAGAAAAATAAATGACCCAATAAAAAAGTGGGCCAAATAACTAAACAGACATTTTCCAAAGAAGACATACAGATGACTAACAAACACATGAAAAGATGCTCAACATCATTCATTATCAGAGAAATGCAAATCAAAACCACAACGAGGTAACCACCTCCCGCCGGTCAGAATGGCTGCCATCAAAAAGTCTACAAACAATAAATGCTGGAGAGGGTGTGGAGAAAAGGGAACCCTCTTACACTGTTGGTGGGAATGTATAGCCACTATGGAAAACAGTGTGGAGATTCCTTAAAAAACTGAAAATAGAACTGCCATATGACCCAGCAATCCCACTCCTGGGCATATACACCAAGGCAAACAGAATTGAAAGAGACACATGTACCCCAGTGTTCATCGCAGCACTGTTTACAATAGCTAGGACATGGAAGCAATCTAGATGTCCAATGGCAGATGAATGGATAAGGAAGTTATGGTACATATACACAACAGAATATTACTCAGCTATTAAAAAGAACACATTTGAGTCAGTTCTAATGAGGTGGATGAAACTGGAGCCTATTATACAGAATGAAGTAAGTCAGAAAGAGAAATACCAATATAGTATACTGACACATATATATGGAATTTAGAAAGATGGTAACGATGACCCTATATGCAAGACAGCAGAAGAGACACAGATGTAAAGAACAGACTTTTGGACTATGAGGGAGAAGGCAAGGGTGGGTTGATTTGAGAGCAGAGCATTGAAATATGTACGTAAAATAGATGACCAGTGCACATGTAAACAGAGAAGGAAATGGCAACCCACTCCAGTATTCTTGCCTAGAGAATCCTGTGGTCAGAGGAGCCTGGTGGGCTGCCATCTATGGGGTCGCACAGAGTCAGACACGACTGAAGTGACTTAGCAGCAGCAGCAGCAGCATATGTAAAATAGATGACTAGTGCAAGTTCGATGCATGAAGCAGGGCACTCAAAGCCGGTGCTCTGGGACAACCCAGAGGGATGGGGTGGGGAGGGAGGCAGGAGGAGGGTTGAGGATGGGGGGACACATGTACACCTGTGGCTGATTCATGTCTATGTATGGCAAAACCCACCACAACACTGTAAAGTAATCAGCCTCCAATTAAAATAGATAAATTAATTTTTTAAAAGTCTACAAGTAACAAATGCTGGAGAAGATGTTGAAAAAAAGAGAACCCTCTTACACTTCTTACACTGTTGGTAAGAACGTCAATTGGTACAGCCATTATGGAAAATTATATGGTGGTTTCTCAAAAAAACTAAAAATAGAGTTGCCATATGATCCGGCAAGCCCACTCCTCAGCATATAACCAGACAAAACCGTAATTCAAACAGATACATGCACTCCTATGTTCATGGCAGCACTATACACAATAGTCAAGACATGGAAACAACTTACATGTCCATCGACAGATGCATGGATAAAGAAGATATGGTACAGACGTACAATGGAATATTAGTTATCAAAAAGAACAAAATAATGCCATTTGCAGCAACATGGATGCAACCAGAGATTATCATAAAAACTGAAATACGCCAAAGAGAAAGACAAATACCATATAATATCACTTACATGTGGAATCTAAAATATAACACAGCATATCTATGAAACAAAAACAGACCCAAAGATACAGAGAACAGATTTGTGGCTGCAAGGGTGAGAGGAGTAGGGAAGAGAAGGATTGGGAGTTTGGGATTAGCAGATACGAACTATTATATATAGAATGAATAAACAACAAGGTCCTACTACTGTATAAGATCAGGAACTCTATTCTATATCCTGTCATAAACCACAATGGATAAGAATATGAAAAAGTATATATATATATATTCTTTTACATATATAAAAAATTATGTATATATAACTGAGTCACTTGTTGCAGAGCAGAAATTAACACTACATTGTAAATCAACTATACTCCAGTACAATTAAAACAAAATAAAGGGAACCAAAAATTTAAAAAAGCAATAACAATCATTAATAACTTACTTATGTTATGTGAGGTGTTTTCTTCATGTGAGGAACTGTACTAAAAGCTTTCATGCACTGAATCCTAAAATAAATTGACATATGAAGAACTGAGATTTTGCCCAAGGTCAAATGGCAGAAAACTTGCAGAGATATAATTTTAACCTAGCTCTCTGTGATTTCACTGCCCCTCCTCTGTGACCAGGATAAATTATTTCATCCATGTATGTTCCATTATTATTCTATAAATAGCTTGCATTAGTTAAAAAACCCAGATAATAGCCCTATTTTTTCTATTTCAATTTGCTGCCATGTAATCGGTGTGAATGATACCTATTTCAAAATATTAATAGTAATATTTTCATTAAAAGGAGTAATTCATTAAAAAAGGAAAACTTTAACCTTATGGATTTTATATTTAGTTTTTCTCAGTGACATGTTTTGGATTTGTAAAAGAGATTAAGCCGTTTAACAACCAATACAAATGCCGAGATGCTATACAAAATATTCAGGTAAAGTAATATTTAATTGTCCCTTAATATTTCCTATGTAATTCAAAATACCACAGAAAAACTTTCAAGATTTCCTACAATGAAAAATTTAAAACTTTTTACAAAATGTAATTAGTAAACACAAACAAGTTTTTGGTTTAACAGTTGGAAGTGAGAAATTAAAACAAGCAGAATTTGTTTAGTTTGGTTTCAAAACTAAGTATTATTCTGGCTAGTAAAAATTGCTGTTTTTAGGCTTTAGGTATTAAAAAGATAAAAATAAAAATTTTAGATTTTTTTTTTCAGAAAACTTTAAAATCATTTCAGGAACCTATTCCATATACTTCTTTGCAGCAAACACAATGCCTTCTGTATTAGGTCCTAGATTCCTATAATAGCAATGACCCAATTACTGGATCCTTCTAAAGGCTCATCAGCTATGACTAAACCCTCCTGAATCATGATTTAGTTACTAGATATTTATCATGCTTTTGTCAATAACAGATCCAGCCAATTCTTTGGGAACTGTTAGTTGTGTTGTAATAACAAGCCCACCCAAATCACAGAATATCATGTTCCCCTGCTAAAGAAAAATCATACCCAGAACCAACCAGTGGTTTCTTCCCGGACCACTTGCTTCTGTGTCCGAACCTAAGAACACAGGCTCAGGAAATCAATCTGGCTCCTGACTGCCCAGGAAATGAAGACATGCAAGCTTCTCTCCAAGGCCTATTGGGCCTTGAAGACCTGGCCTCTGATCCCTTGTCAGTCTTCTCTCCCTCCTTTCTAATCAGAGTCATTATACTCCAGTAGTTCACACCTAACTTATCTGCTGTTCCCTAAACATGGTACACTTTTTCATTCCTCTGTCTAGAAAGCTTTCCCACCTTGACCTCCTGGCCAATTCCTGCTCATTCTTCAAGTCAGCTCCTTAGGAAGGCTCTCCCAACTTTCCCTACAAAGGAATGCAGGCTGCCTCCTCTTTATATCACATTTTATCCGCTACACTTCCTTCACTTGATTGTTACTGCTTTTCATATGTTTGTCTTCCTTCACTTAACTGTGACTCCCCTGAAGACAGTATAGATTTTGATGTTGATAATCACACAGAATAGCCTGGTACATGATGCAAACAGGTGCTCGAGTCCTTCAAGTCTTCTTGTGTGTTGTAAACTAGACATGGTGACCCAAGTTGGCAATTTAAAATGAGCAAAACGGCAAGGTTCCTGTGCTTAATGAGTTCACTATCTGGAGAGAAACTAGTGTTAATAAAATGATAATATTCATGAATATATTATCACAATTTGAAAGAAACACACAGAAATTCTACTGAAGCTGGAGCAGGAGGAGGAATAGCTAAGGAAGGCTCCCCTAGGAAAGCAGTGCTTACTGGCCATCTAGAGGATGAGTAATTAGAGATGAAGCAGAGGAGAAGCTATGCGCCAGAATATAAGGGGTCTTTGCAAACCCATAGTAAGAATTTAGTTCTTTTGTCCTTAGAGCAACACGAGGCATTCAAGAGTTTTAAGGCGTTGACTGACATTATCAGACTTGTGTTTCGCAAAGATGCTCAGGCAGCAGTCTGGAAAGTACACTGGAGAAACAAATATTTATTGACTGAACTAACAAATTAATAAGTAAACTAACACACTTAGCTAATTCTTGATTATTCACATTATGTTAAGCCCATCTAATTAGAATTTAAATTTTAATAGTATCTTCTTGGTCCATTGGTCCAGCATTGTCCAATGAAAATTTAATGTGAGCCACATACATAATCTAAAATTTTCAAGTACCTACATTTTAAAAAGCAAAATGAAACAAGTGAAAACAATTTTAATAATGTATTATACATAGCCCACTGTATCTAATATACTATTTCAACATGTGCTCAATATGAAAGTTATTAAATTTTACACTAACTCTTTGTAATCCAATGTATTTCACATGTATACTACATGTAATCCAATGTAAATACTTCACACTTATACTACTTCTCAACTTGGATCAGTACATTTCAAGCGGTCAATAGCCACTGTGGCCAGTGGTGCCATACTGGACAGTAGCAGCTGCAATGTCTTCCTCAAGTGGTTTCCAAATCTGATTATACATCAGGAGTATGCACAAAGACACTTGTTAGAAAGATTTCCTAATAGATCTCTCCATTTTGATTAACTATCTCTAGGAAGAGGTCCAGGAATCTGTTTTTGATCAAGTACACAAAGTGACAGTGAGGCAACAGTCCATGAACAAACATATGGGAATTTCTGCAGTGCCTCAAAGTTGGGAATATAAAGAAAGCTTTGGGAATATAATGAAATGTTTTGCATCCTTGGAAAATTTGAGCAATGTCACAGGAAGCCCAGTAGGAAGGATCTTTGACTTACCTTTAAAGTAATTTCAGAAATTCATTATCGTGACTACCTCCTAAAAGTTCAATCTGTAGAATTCAGTTCCTGAAAAGAAATGAAATTAACAACACTACTGCCTTCCTGGAGGACCCAAATCTAATCCTTGAGATGTCATATAAGTGAGAGGGTGATGATGGATCTTGGAGAATAACTCAGAAACTCTAAGAAACCCCTGGGAGATGAAAGGGCGTTGGATACCACTGTAGTGGAAAAAGGGAAGCCTGGCATCACATATGGACACTGGTTTAGGTAAGGAGTAGAATGGAGAAATGGGCTCTCTGATTATGCCCTTTTCTAATCATAACATCCTGGAGTATCACAGCACACCCCAACTCGAGGTGGGCATAAAAACAGCAGGTCTAGTCAAGCACCTATCTAAGCAGGCAGAGTTACATAGGGAAGCTGATAATTACACATACAGGTAGGCTTGGAATAGTTCTCTCCTCTACTTCCCTCCACCCTGGGGTCTAAATGATGCCACAGAATACAGCAGCTAATGGAGAAGGGATAGCAAATGCAGGGATACTGGGGGAAAACCTAGGTGCATGTTCTCTTCAAGGAAAGGCAGAATGGAACTAGCAGAGTCCAGATTGTAACACAAATGGCTTTTCACCCTGAGGTTCCTCTTTGCTGTACCATCTCAAAAAAAAAAAAAGAAAAGAAATCGCATCAGAGGAATCTCAGTCCAAGTCTCAGGTTTTTGATCCTCCCTTTCAAGTATGAATTACAGCTGAAGTTGCTGATACTCCCAAGGGAATATGAGATCATAGGGGAAATATTACAGTTGAGGAGTATAAATCCACAAATTAAAAAAAAAACTGGACAATTTGTCCTAGAGGAACAGAATTACTAGACCAAAACTAGTGAGAAATCTTAAATGAGTAAAAGAAATGCCACCAAAAAGATAAGGGAGAATATTAGCAATATGAAGCAGTAATAAGCTTCTGGCTTCCAGTTATTTCACTGGTTACGAAAAATATAGTCATTGAAATGAACTGAGCAGATAGATTGCTAAAGATTAGATACCATAAAATAACAAATTAGTAAGCTAGAAATTAGTTGGGGATCTCTGCCAGAAATGTATCTAGAAGCAATGAAAAGATGGGAAACATAAAAGTTAAGGGATTAGAAGAAAACCCTGAAGACAAAACCTGATCACATTTCAAGAAAAGAGAGCTATAGACAAATATCCCTCATTAACATACATGGAAACATAGAAACAGAATACTAGCAAATTCAATCAGAGATACATTATATATAACAAATGTAATAAAATAAATTTAGAAAGGTTTGAGGATATAACATCAACATAAAAAATCAATTGTATATCTATATGCTAACAATGATATATCCAAAACTTAAACTAATCGCTTTCAAAATCACATTAAAAAGAACACTTAGAAATACATTTAGCAAAAGACATGCAAAAAATTTTACACTAAAAACTACAAAGCATTGTTAAAAGAAACTAAAAGACAGTCTAAATAAATGAGTGGCATTCCACTTTCACGGATTGTAATAAAACACACCAGAAGAGCTTGGCAGGCTACAGTACACAGAGTTGCAAAAGAGTCAAACACAAGTTGGAGACTAAACAGCCACAAGAAAACATTACCATTTAGGTGCCAGTTCTCTCCCAAATGATTTATCAGTTCTACACAATCTTGTCAAAATACCAGCAAGTTCTTTCGCAGAACCTGATAAACTGATCCTAAAATTTATATGAATATGCAAAAGACCTAGAATAGCCAAGATATTTTTACAAAATTAGAAGGACTTAAGTACCTGATTTTAAAACTTAAAGTTATGGTCATCAAGAGACAAACCTAGACAGTGTATTAAAAAGCAAAGACATTACTTTGCTGACAAAGGTCTGTATAGTCAAAGCTGTGGTTTTTCCAGTAGTCATGTGCCATTGTGAGAGTTGGACCATCAAGAAGGCTGAGTGCCAAAGAATTGATGCTTTCGAATTGTGGTGTTGGAGAAGACTCTTAAGAGTCCCTTGGACTGCAAGGAGATCAAACCAGTCAATCCTAAAGGAAATCAACTCTGAATATTCATTGGAAGGACTGATGCTGAAACTGAAGCTTCAATACTTTGGCCACCTGATGTGACGGGCTGACTCACTGGAAAAGATGAGTGAGTTTTTCTGATGATCAGTTTCCCTGATGCTGGGAAAGATAGAAGGCAGGGGGAGAAAGGGACAACAGAGGATAAGATGGTTGGATGGCATCACTGACTCAATGGACATGAGTTTGAGCAAGCTCTGGGAGATGGTGAAGGACAGGGAAATCTGGCATGCTCCAGTCCATAGGGTCACAGACAGTTGGACATAACTGAGCAACTGAACAACAACAAATCAAGAGAGTGTGGTATTGGTGCAAAGACAGACCTACAGATCAATGAAACAAGATAGATAGTCCAGAAATAAATTCTTACATTTGTGGTCACTTGATTCTTTATAAAATGCCAAGCCAATTCAAAAGGGAAGAATAAAAATTTTTAAAAATGAAGCTAAAACAATAAGATCAGTCAGTTCAGTTGCTCAGGTGTGTCCAACTCTTTGCAACCCCACGAACTGCAGCATGCCAGGCCTCCCTGTCCATCACCAACTCCCGGACTTCACCCAAACCCACGTCCATTGAGTCGGTGATGCCATCCAACCATCTTATCCTCTGTCGTCCCCTTCTCCTCCTGCCCTCAATCTTTCCCAGCATCAGGGTCTTTTCAAATGAGTCAGCTCTCCGCATCAAGTGGCCAACCAAAGTATTGGAGTTTCAGCTTCAACATCAGTCCTTCCAATGAACACCCAGGACCAAACGCCTTTAGGATGGACTGGGTGGATCTCCTTGCAGTCCCAGGGACTCTCAAGACTCTTCTCTAACACCACAGTTCAAGAGCATCAATTCTTCGGCACTTAGCTTTCTTTATAGTCCAACTCTCACATTCATACATGACTACTGGAAAAACCATAGCCCTGACTAGACGGTCCTTTGTTGACAAAGTAATGTCTCTGCTTTGTAATATGCTATCTAGGTGGGTCATAACTTTTCTTCCAAAGAGTAAGCGTCTTTTAATTTCATGGCTATAGTCACCATCTGCAGTGATTTTGGAGTCCAAGAAAATAAAGTCTGTCACTGTTTCCATTGTTTCCCCATTTATTTGCCATGAAATGATGGGACCAGATGCCATGATCTTAGTTTTCTGGATGCTGAGTTTTAAGCCAAGTTTTCACTGTCCTCTTTCACTTTTATGAAGAGGCTCTTTAGTTCTTCTTCGCTTTCTGCCATAAGGGTGGTGTCATCTGCATATCTGAGGTTATTGATATGTCTCCTTGCAATCTTGATTCCAGCTTGTGCTTCTTCCAGCCCAGCATTTCTCATGATGTACTCTGCATATAAGTTAAATAAGCGTGCAAAAAAGAAGTCAAACCATTGCTCTGCAGTATTAATATATAATAAAGAACAACTCAAAATGGGTCAGAGACCTAAATGTAAGAGCTAAAATTATCAAAGCTTCTAGCAAACATAGGAAAACAATCTTTGGGATCTTGGCCTAGGCAAACATTTATTGTGTGTGCTAGTCACTCAGTCATGTCCAGCTCTTTGTGACCCCATGGACTGTAGCCCATTAGGCTTCTCCCTGACCATGGAATCCAGGCAAGAATACTCAAGTGGGTGGCCATTCCCTTCTCCAGGGGATCTTCCCAATCCAGGGATCGAACCCAGGTCTCCTGCATGCAAGCAGATTCTTTACCTACTCAGTCACCAGGGGAATATTTATTACTGTGACACAAAAAGCATAATTCATTTTAAAAACTGATAAAAAAAAAAAGTCATGTCACTGAACTGTTTAACATTTGCTCTTTAAAAGACACATTAGGAAAATTAAAAATAAGTATGGGGAGAAATATTTGCAAACCATATAAGATCTTGTCATTAATTATCTATTGCTGTGTAGCAATTGCCTGGAAAGTTAGTGGTTTAAAACAACAAATACTTATTATCTCACACAATTTTTAAATCTGAGGAATATGAGCACAGCTGTCAGTCACAGCTGTAGTCATGTCAAGACTCTGATTAGGAGGAGTAGAGAATGTGGGCTTCCCTGGTGACTCAGGGGTAAAGAATCCATCTGCCAATGCAGGAGACAGGTCTGATCTCTGGTACAGGAGGATCTCACATGCCTGAGTGCCACAGCTATTGAGCGTGTACTCTAGGGCCTGGGAGCCACTATACAGAGCCCAGGTGCCACAACTACTGAAGCCTGAGTGTCCTAGAGCCTCCTTCCGCAACAAAAGCAGCACCGCTCTGAGAAGCCAGCACACCACAACAAACAGTAGCCCCGGCTCTCCTCAACTAGAAAAAAGCCAGTGCAGCAACGAAGACCCAAAAACAAGTACATAAATTCATATATTTAAAAAAGGACTAGAGAAAGTGCTTCCAGGCTCATTCACATGGCTGTTATGAAGCCTCAGATCCTTGCTATTTGTTATTCAGCATATTAGTTTGCTAGGACTGCTGTAACAAAATAGTACAAACTGAGTGGCTTAAATGAGTGAAGTTGCTCAGTCGTGTCTGACTCTTTGCAACCCCATGGACTGTAGCCTATTGGGCTCCTCTATCCATGGGATTTTCCAGGCAAGAATACTGGAGTGGGTTGCCGTTTACTTCTCCAGGGGATCTTCCCAACCCAGGGATCGAACCCGGGTCTCCCACATTGCAGGCAGATGCTTTACCCTCTGAGCCATTAGGGAGAGTGGCTTAAATGACAGGCGCTTATTTCCCAAAACTTCTGGAGGCTAGAAGTCCAAGACGAGGGTGTCAGCAGGTCTTATTCCTTCTGAGTTGAGGCCTCTCTCCTCAGGTTGTAGATGACCTTGCTATGTCTTCACATGTTTTTGCTCTGTGTGCATACATCCCTGATATTTCCTTTTGTGTCCAAATTTCCTCTTCTTAGAAGAATTGGATAGGACCCAACTGAATGCAGTCATCTCACACGCTAGTAAAGTAATGCTCAAAATTCTCCAAGCCAGGCTTCAGCAATACGTCAACCATGAACTTCCAGATGTTCAAGCTGGTTTTAGAAAAGGCAGAGGAACCAGAGATCAAATTGCCAAAATCCACTGGATCATCAAAAAACAGTTCCAGATAAACATCAATTTCTGCTTTATTAACTATGCCAAAGCTTTTGACTGTGTGGATCACAAGAAACTGTGGAAAATTCTGAAAGAGACAGGAATACCAGACCACCTGACCTGCCTCTTGAGAGACCTGTATGCAGGTCAGGAAGCAACAGTTAGAACTGGACATGGAACAACTGACTGCTTCCAAATCAGAAAAGGAGTACATCAAGGCTGTATATTGTCACCCTGCTTATTTAACTTATATGCAGAATATATCATGAGAAACACTGGGCTGGATGAAGCACAAGCTGGAATCAAGATTGCCGGTAGAAATATCAATAACCTCAGATACACAGATGATCCCACCCTTATGGCAGAGAGTGAAGAGGAACTAAAAAGCCTCTTGATGAAAGTGAAAGAGGAGAGTGAAAAAGTTGGCTTAAAGCTCAACATTCAGAAAACTAAGATCATAGCATCCGGTCCCATCATTTCATAGCAAATAGATGGGGAAACAGTGGCTGACTTTATTTTGGGGGGGCTCCAAAAATCAGTGCAGATGGTGATTGCAGACATAAAATTAAAAGACACTTACTCCTTGGAAGGAAAGCTATGATCAACCTAGAGAACATATTCAAAAGCAGCGACATTACTCTGTCAACAAAGGTCCATCTAATCAAGGATATGGTTTTTCCAGTAGTCATGTATGGACGTGAGAGTTGGACTATAAAGAAAGCTTAGTGCTGAAGAATTGATGCTTTTGAACTGTGGTCTTGGAGAAGACTCTAGAGAGTCCCTTGGACTGCAAGGAGATCTAACCGGTTCATCCTAAAGGAGATCAGTCTTGGATGTTGATTGGAAGGACTGATGTTGAAGCTTAAACTCCAATACTTTGGCCACCTATTGCAAAGAGCTGACTCATTTGAAAAGATCCTGATGTTTGGAAAGACTGAGGGCAGGAGGAGACGGGGTCAACAGAGGATGAGATGGGTGGATGGCATCACCAACTCAATGGACATGTGTTTGGGTAGACTCCAGCAGTTGGTGATGGACAGGGAGGCCTGGCATGTTGCAGTTCGTGGGGTCGCAAAGAGTCAGACATGACTGAGCGACTGAACTGAACTGAACAACTGAATGGCCTCATTTTAATTTAATCACCTCTTGAAAGGCCCAATCTCCAAACAACCACATTTGGAGATACTAAATGTTAGGATTTCAACATCTGAATTTAGTAGCAGAAATTTCACTTCCCTGACACATGGGCCTCCCTATAGAGCTACTCAAAACATGGCAGCTTACTTTCCCCAGATTGGGTGATCTAGGAAAGACAGTAAGAAAGCCATTGCCTGTGACAGAAACCACAGCCTTTTTTCGACCTAACTTAAGGAGTAAAATATTACTGCTGCTGTACACTATTGGTAATATAGACCAATCTTGGGACAATTTGGAAAGGTTCTTCACATTCAGAGTCTACACAACCCTGAATATTCACTGGAAGGACTGATGCTGAAGCTCCAATACTTTGGCTACTTGATGCAAAGAGCTGACTTACTGGAGAAGACCCTGATGCTAGGACAGATTGAGGGAAAGAGGAGAAATGGGCAACAAAGGATAAAATGATTAGATGGCATCCCTGACCCAATGAAAATGAATTTGAGCAAATTCTGGGAGTCCGTGAAGGACAGGGGAATCTGGTGTGCTATAGTACATGGGGTGGCAAAGAGTTGGACAGGACTTAGCAACCAAACAGTAACTACACATTGGTATGAATGACAGAAGGTGGAGATCATTGGGGAACACTTTGGTAACTACATAAGAAAGACTTTTACCCAAAATATACAAAGAACTACTACAATTTGATAATAAGACAAATAGCAAATAAAAATAGGCAAAAGATTGTCTTTTCACTTTGTTGATTATTTCCTTTGCTGTTCAAAACCTTGTAACTAGCTCCCAATAGTTTGTTAGTTTTTATTGTTTTTACTGTAGGAAATGGATCCAAAAAAATATATTCCTGTAATTTAAGTCAGAGAGCATTCCACCTGTTTTTCTCTAGGAGTTTCATAGTATCTGATTTTACATTTAGGTCTTTAATCCATTTTGAGTTAATTTTTGTATACATTGTTAGAGAATGTTCTAATTTCATTGTTTTACATGTAACTATCTAGTTTTCTCAGCACCACATATAGAAGAGACTGTTTTTCCCAAATGTTTACTGTTGCCTCCTTTGTCATAGCATAATTGAACTTAAATTTGTAGGTTTATTTCTGGACTCTATCCTGTTTCATTGATCTGTGTCTCTGTTTTTGTGCCAGTACCACGCTGGTTTGATTACTGTAGCTTTGTAGCATGATCTAAAGTCAGGAAGCATGATTCCTCAAGTTCTGTTCTTCTTTCTCAAGATATGACCAAAAAAGAATTAATCTCCAAAATATACAAACAACTCATACAGCTCAATATTAAAAAAAAAAATCACAGAAGAGTAGAAAATAGACATTATACAAATGGCTAGCAGGCAAATGAAAAGATGCTTAGTATCACTAATTACCAGGAAAATGAAAATCAAAACTACAATAAGGTATCACCTCACAGCAGTCAGAATGGCCATCATTTAAAAAGCCTACAAATATTAAATGCCAGAGAGGGTGGAGAGAAAAAGGAACCCTCCTACGTTATTGCTGGGAATGTATATTGGTGCAGCTACTACAAAGAACAGCATTGAAGTTTCTTAAGAAACTAAAAACAGAGCTACCATATGACCCAGCATTTCCATTCCTGGGCATATAACGGGAGAAAAATCTAATTGAAAAAGATGCACACTCCCCAATAGTCACTGCAGCACTACAGCAAGACCCCTACTACAAACCTTCAAGTTTTGAACTTTCAAAGATGCAAATATTCAATTGCATGTCCAATCACTTGTCTGGAATACATTGCTATGTATGTGCATCCTTGACAAGTAGTTCTGCTTTTGTGTTTTTCACTGTATGTACTGCATAGAGTACAGTAGTACAAGCCCAGGAAGTCCGGAAGCAAGCTTAGAAGCAGCAGTGATATAGCTGGTACTGAGAAGAAGCACCAGGAACTGGAGGACCAGAGAAATTATGAAGACAGACAAGATGAAGACAAAATAACTGAAGAACTGTAAAGATTCATGACACAGAAATGACAAGGGGGTGTTCCTTATTTGAGAAAACACTTGCATTTTTGAGGCCTAGGACCCAAACGTAGAATAGTATGCAAAGGTTGCAGCAGCTGTTCAGAATGCAATCCAGTGCAACCATGTCATCTATGGTAAGAAAAAAGAGCTACTTCCCAAATATCACTGGATCATTTATTTTAAGAGGGTCAGTTCAGTTCAGTTCAGTCACTGGGTCGTGTCCTACTCTTTGTGACCCCATGAATCTCAGCACGCCAGGCCTCCCTGTCCATCACCAACTCCCAGAGTTTACTCAAACTCATGTCCATCGAGTCGGTGATGCCATCCAGCCATCTCATCCTCTGTCGTCCCCTTCTCCTCCTGCCCCCAATCCCTCCCAGCATCAGGGTCTTTTCCAATGAGTCAACTCTTTGCATGAGGTGGCCAAAGTATTGGAGTTTCAGCTTCAGCATCAGTTCTTCCAATGAACACCTGGGACCAATCTCCTTTAGGATGGACTGGTTGGATCTCCTTGCAGTCCAAGGGACTCTCAAGAGTCTTCTCCAACAACACAGTTCAAAAGCATCAATTCTGTGGCGCTCAGCTTTCTTCACAGTCCAACTCTCACATCCATACATGACCACTGGAAAAACCATAGCCTTGACTAGACGGACCTTGGTTGGCAAAGTAATGTCTCTGCTTTTAAATATGCTATCTAGGTTGGTCATAACTTTCCTTCCAAGGAGTAAGCGTCTTTTAATTTCATGGCTGTAGTCACCATCTGCAGTGATTTTGGAGCCCCCAAAAATAAAGTCTGACACTGTTTCCACTGCTTCCCCATCTATTTCCCATGAAGTGATGGGACCAGATGCCATGATCTTAGCTTTCTGAATGTTGAGCTTTAAGCCAACTTTTTCACTCTCTCTTTTACTTTCATCAAGAGGCTTTTTAGTTGCTCTTCACTTTCTGCCATAAGAGGGTAGATAGAATTAAATCCAGCAAGGAATTAGAACCTATGCCTCTGAGTGAAACCGCAGCTTGCCCTCCATCTCCTATTGCTGGTGACTCTTCAGCTCTGCCATCTTCCACATTCTCTCCCTCCTCCAGTCAGTAACTCTTCTTGTCGGTTCAATTGATGCCAGCCCCTATATGCCAGCTATTGTACTGTATTACTATATTACTATACAGTACTATAAGATTTAAAATGTTTCCTTTATTCTTTGTGTTTGTTTTTTATATATTATTTGTGTGAAAAGTATTATAAAGCTCTTGTAATATTTGTTGGATACCTAGGCTAATTTTGCTGGATTTAAATGAGTTGGCCTTAATAAACTTGTTCTCAGAATGGAACGCATTCATATATAGGGGACTTACTGTATTTACAATAGCCAAGACATAGAAGCAACCTAAATGTCCATCAACAGATTACTGGATAAATGGCTGCTTTTCCACGGAAAAAGCAGTAACTTCATAGAAGCCTGGACCAGACCTACCTGCTGGTATTGGAGGGTCTCCTGGAGAGGTGTGGGATAGGGTGCAGCTTTAAGTCAATGTGCCCACAAGGAAACTGGTGGCAAAGGTACCAGTGGTTATTCACTGGTGAGAGCTCTTCGTGAGGCAGCCATTTTGACACCAACACCTGGTCCTGAATATTCATTGGAAGGACTGATGCTGAAGCTGAAACTCCAATACTTTGGCCACCTGATGTGAAGACCTGACTCACTGGAAAAGACCCTGATGCTGGGAAAGATTGAAGGTGGGAGGGAAAGGGGACGAGAGAGGATGAGATGGTTGGATGGTATCACCAACTGATGGACAGGAGTTTGAGCAAGTTCTGGGAGTTGGTGATAAACAGGGAGGCCTGGTGTGCTGCAATCCATGGGGTTGCAAAGAGTCAGACATGACTGAGCAACTGACTGGACTGAATGGTGAAAAGCTGAAAATATTTCCGCTAAGATCAGAAGCAAGACAAGGATGTCAATTCTCACCACTTTTATCAACATAGTTTTTGAAATCCTAGCCAGAGCAATCAGAAGAAAATTAAATTAAAGGAATCCAAACTGGAAAAGGAGAAACAAAGCTGTTACTGTTTCTGGATAACATGATACTTTAAATGAAAAATCCTAAAGATTCTACCAGAAAACTACTAGAGCTCAATGAATTCAGTAAATTTGCAGGTTACACAGAATTCTGTTACATTTCTATAACAAGGAAGAGGAAAAACCCCTTTTACTATCATATCAAAAAGAATAAAATAACTAGGAATAAACCTACCTGAAGAGGCAAAAGATCTATACTCATAAAACTATAGACAGTGATGAAAGAAACTGAAGATGAGATGAACACATGGAAATATATATCATGTTCCTGGACTGGAAGAATCCATATTGTCGGAATGACTACACCACCCAAGGCAATCTACAGATTCAATGCAATCTCTATCAAATTACTGATGGCATTTTTTGCAGATCTAGAAGGAAAAAAATCTTAAAATGTATATGCAAACACAAAAGAGCCCAAACAGGCAAAGTAATCTAGGGAAAGAAAAATGGAGCTGGCAGAATCAGGTTCCCTAACTTCAGACTCATAAGCTGCAATAATCAAAACAGTATGGTATTGGCACAAAGACAAACTTATAGATCAATGGAACAGGACAGAAAACCCAGAAACAAACCCTTGCATCTATGGCCAATTAATCTATGACAAAGGAGGCAAGACTATACAATGGAGAAAAAATAGTATTCTCAGTAAGTGGAACTGTTAAACCTGACAGCCATATGTAAAGAATGAAATTAGAATATTCTCTAATACCATATCCCAAAATAAACTCAAAATGGAAGCAAAGAACTAAATGGAAGGCCAGATACTATAAATCTCTTTGAGGAAAACATAGGCAGGACACTCTGCATAAATCAGACATAAATTGCAATAATATCTTTTAGGACCCACCTGCTAGCGTAATGAAAATAAAAACAAAGATAAACAAATGGGACCTAATTAACCTTCAAAGCTTTTGCACGGCAAAGGGAATCATAAAACAGAAAGACAACTCACAGAATGGGAGATAATATTTGCAAACAAAGTGACTGTCAAGCAATTAATCTCCAAATAGTTCATGCAGCTCAATTTCAAAAAAAAACAAGCAACCCAATTAAAAAATGGGTAGAAGATCTAAATAGCTATTTGTCCAAAGAAGACATACAGATGGCCAAAAAGTATATGAAAAGATGCTCAACATCAGATGGTAAAGAATCTCCCTGCAATGCAGGAGACCTGAGTTCAATCCCTGGGTCAGGAAAATTCCCTGGAGAAAGAAATGGCAACCCACTCCAGTATTCTTGCCTGGAGAATCCCATGGACAGAGAAGTCTGGCAGTCTACAGTGCATAGGGTCACAAAGAATCAGACATGACTGAGCAACTAACACTAATAATTAGAGAAATGCAAATCAAAACTACAATGTGGTACCACCTCACAGCAGTCAGAATGGTCACCATCAAAAAGTCTATAAGCATTAAAAGCTGGACAGGGTGTGGAGAAAAGGGAACCCTCCCACAATGTTGGAAGAAATGTAAACTGGTACAACCACTATGGAGAACAGTTCAGGTTCCTTACAAAACTAAAAACAGAGCTACCATACAACCCACGAATCCCATTTGGGGGCATATATTTGAAGAAAACCACACTTAGAAAAATACATCCACCTCAATATTCATTGCAGCACTACTTACAGTAGACAAGACATAGAAGCAACCTAAAAGTACATCGGCACATGAAAGGATAAATATGTGGTACGTATATTCAATGGAGTATTACTCAGCCATTAAAAAGAATGAAATACCATTTGCAGCAACATGGATGGACCTAGAGATTATCATAGTAAGTGATATAAATCAGAAAAAGACAAATATCATATAATATCACTTATATATAGAATCTAAAAAAAATGATACAAAATAACTTAATTACATAACACAGACTAACAGACACAGAAAACTTCTATTTACCAAAGGGAAAAGGTGGGAGAAGGGATAAATTAGGAATTCTAGATTAACACATATATATACTATATAAATATAAAATTATATATGTTATATATATTATATATATATTATAAAATTTTATGTTATAAATATATATGTAACAGAATTTTATATTTTATATATAGGTATAAATTTTATAAATTTTAAATATATAAATTCTATATTTTATATATAAAATTTTTTACTATATATAAAATTGATACTCTACAAGGTCCTAGTGTATAGTTCAGGGAACTCTACTCAATATTCTCTAACAATGCACATGGGAAAAGAATCTGAAAAACAGAATCTATATTCTATGTATAACTGAATCATTTTGCTGTACACCTGAGACACAACATTGTACATCAACTGTACTCCAATATAAAATAATTTTTTAAATGATTAAAAACAATATGTGAAACAAACTTCAGCTTGATTCAAAGTATTCCAGAAGATAAATCTAAGAAAAAAATTTATAAAACCTATCTTTAAACAATAGCATCAAGAAAAGTAAGCATATGCAATCCCTAGGTGACTACTTAGAAGGGTAATATACATTTGGATCAGTCAGTCAGTCAGTTCAGTTGCTCAGTCGTGTCCGACTCTTTGCGACCCCATGAATCGCAGCACGCCAGGCCTCCCTGTCCATCATCAACTCCCAGAGTTTACTCAAACTCATGCCCATCAAGTCGGTGATGCCATCCAGCCATCTCATCCTCTGTCATCCCCTCCTCCTGCCCCCAATCCCTCCCAGCATCAGGGTCTGTTCCAATGAGTCAACTCTTCACATGAGGTGGCCAAAGTATTAGAGTTTCAGCTTCAGCATCAGTCCTTCCAATGAACACCCAGGACTGATCTCCTTTAGGATGGACTGGGTGGATCTCCTTGCAGTCCAAGGAACTCTCATTCATTTGGATAAATATATCTAAAAATAAGTAGTTTTAATACACGATGGTAACATAAAGTATACACTCCTAATAAGCCAAAAGACAAAGTCTCACTTTATTTCATTAGAAAAAAACTACTCTGAACTCTGGTAACCCATAGCGTTTCAAGAAACTCCAAGAATTTCAGTGTTTTTACCTTCTCCTGGCTAAAACTTTATGCATAAGTACTTTATGATTAAGTAAAAAAAAATCCACGGAGAGAGAGACTGGTTGAGAATGAGAAAGAAAAACCATAATGCTAAGGCTCTAAGAAGCCTTGAATTTTAGGTGTAAGTTTCATATCTTTCTTGGAAAAATTCTCCCAATTCTGAATTCATTCTATTAAAACTGAGCAATTCAAAACAACAACAAAAAACGAGCCTATGTACACAGTTGATGGGAATGTAAACTAGTGAAGGCACTGTAGAAAACAGCATGGAGGTTTCTCAAAAAAACTACAAATATAACTAAAAACAGAATACCAATTCGATTCCTGGGTATATATCTGAAGAAAACAAAAACAATTTGAAAAGATACATGCACCCCAATGTTTATAACAGCATTATTTACAATCGCCAAGATATGAAAGCAACTTAAGTGTTCCTCAACAGATAAAGAAGAGGTAGGGTGTCTATATGATGGAATACTACTCAGCCATGAAAAGAACAAAATTTTGCCATCTGTAGGAATTTGGAGGGCATTATGCTAAGCAAAATAAGTCAAACAGATAATTTATGATACCATTTATATGTGAAATCTAGAAAATACAACAGACTAGTGAATATAAATGTTATGGAATGAATACAAATCCATGCGCCCAACACAAAGTGAGACCAAGCAATCCACACAGTCAGAGTTTGGAGCAGAGAAGGTTTAGTGAAGCACCATGCAGGGAGATGGTTACTCATGCCTTAAAAACCTCAAACTCGCTGAAGACTTTCAGCATCGCCTTTTATAGGAAAGGTGAGGAAGGGGCATGATTAGCTGTTGCAAACTTCTTGGTGTCAGATCCTTTGTTCCTGAAGTGAGGTCAGGTCATGACATTCCTGTAAACCTCCACTGAAAGAAATGTATTCTCTGTTCTGACAAGTAAAGACAAGTTCCAAGGCTCAATTTTTGCCCTCAGAGGTTCAGGTCCTGGGTAGGAGGAGGGGGAGATCCCTGTAAGGACTGGTTACCCTGCCCAAGAGCCTTCTTCCAGTACCCCGTCTGGATCCTCTTGCCAGTGCCCAGGCCCAGCTAAACAGGCAGATCCCAGCTGGCGGTGCCCTCAGGGTCAGGTGCCCAGGCCCCGCCCCGCTGTCATCACCGAGGGAACCAGGCACCCAGGACTCAGCTGGCCCTCAGATTCCTCAGGCCACCCAAATGGGTGCCGAGTTTCCCGGACGGCAACCCATGGATACTGCCGCCACAACAGGTCACAGCGGTAGGGAAAGGGAAAAGGACTGCTGCTGCTTAAGGCCCGGGCCTGGACAGTGGGCAGCCATGGTGAGGGCTCTGGAGCTTTGCAGGACACAGCCCTCAGCCTGTCCCACCTCCACCCCCAGCTCATTCACCAGCCCAAGGTCAGAGGGCCTGGAGGGCCCTGGGGAGAAGATCAGCTTCTTACATCACTCTCTGCCCCGAGAATGACTGATGGCAGACTACTGGTGGAGTGGGACTTCTAACCCACAAGTGCCAATGGTTAGGCCCTAATGGTCTCATGCTAATGGCTGCATACTGTGTGCTAAGTCACTTCAGTTGAGTCCATCTCCTTTGGATCCTATGGACTGTAGCCCTCCAGGCTCCTCTGTCCGTGGAATTCTCCAAGCAAGAACATTGGAATGAGCTGCCATGCCCTCTCCAGGGGATCTTCCTGGCCCAGGGATCGAACTCATGATTCTTATACCTCCTGCACTGGCAAGCAGTTTACCACTTTACCACTAGCACCACCTGGGAATCCCTACCACTAGCCCTACCACTGCACACTAGCCCTACCACTAATACATAATAACAAAATAAATCAGACTCAGAACAAACTACTGGTAACCAGTGAGGAAGGGGGCAGGGCAATACAAGAGTAGGGGAGTGAGAGGTACAAACTACTGACTGTGAGGTAAGCTCAAGCATGTATCACACAACACAGGTAATACAGCCAACATGTTGTAATAACTAAATGGAAAGTAACTTTTTAAAATTGTATTAAAATTTTAATTTGAAAAATAAAAAATAACATAAAAAATAGGCAAAAGATCTGAATAAACATTTCACATACAAATGACCAGTAAGCACACGAAAAGATACTCAATATCATTACTAGTGATTAAGAAAATGCAAATGAAATTCACAATGAGATATTACTATATATGCTCATGCATGCTCAGTTGTGTCTGACTTTTTTGCAAGCCCATGGACTGCAGCCCACCAGGCTCCTCGGTTCATAGAATTTTCCAGGCAAGAACATCAATTTGGGTTACCATTTCCTTCTCCAGGGGATCTTCCCAACACAGGGATTAAACCTGTGTCTCCTGCACTGGCAGGAGAATTCTTTACCACTAAACCACCTGGGAAGCCCCTATATACCCATAATCAAAAAGACTGACCACACCAAATTTTAGTAAGGATGTAGAGAAACTAGAACTCCAATACATTATTAGTGGGAATGTAAAATAGCATAGCCTCTTTGGGAAACAGTTTGACCATTTCTTAAAAAATTAAACACAAACTTTACACATGGCCCAGAAATTCCACCCCCGGGTATCTATCCACTAAAGGGAAGTGAAAATATATGTATACACAAAGATTTACATGTGAATGTGGAAGCAAAATCATTCATAATACCAAATCTGGAAATAATCCAAATGTCCACCAACTAGTAAAGGAACAAAATGTGATATATCAATACAATGGAATATTATTCAGCAATAAAAAGGAACAAACTCACGACACATGCTACAACATAGATAAGCCTCAAAAACTTTATCCTAAATAAAAGAAGCCAAACTCAAAAGATCATGTATTATATGATTTCATATGAAACTATCTAAAAAGGCAAATCACAAGAGAAAGAAAGCAGATCAATGGTTGCCTGGGGCTAGGCCTAGGAACAGAGATTGACTGCAAACAGAAACAAGGGAATTTAAGCAGAAGATATAAATGTTCTAAAACTGGATTGTGGTGATTGAACAACTCTATAAAGTTACTGAACTGTAAGCTTATTGTGGGTGTATTTTTTAACAGGTGTATTTTTATGTAAACTATACTTCAACAAGGGGCTTCCCAGGTGTAGCAGTGGTAAAAAAAATCCTCCTGCCAATGCAGGAGACATTGGTTGGGAAAATCCCCTGGAGAAGGAAATGGCAACCCACTCCAATATTCTTGCCTGGAAAATTCTATGGACAGAGGAGCCTGGCAGGCTACAATCCATGGTGCTACAAAAAGTTGGACATGACTGAGCACACACATGTATATCTCAATGAAGTTGTTAAAAAATAGCACACTATAAAACAATACTATGTACTTCACAAAGACATGTGTTTATGTAAAGAATCATATCAAACGCATGAGAGTGAGAGGAAGGGTAATGATAGTGGTGACATACAAATGGTGAAAACAGAGAGGGTTGTCGCATATGGTGAGAACATGCCAAGAACTAGTGAATGTGATTATCTCAGCTTTGTCCTCCAGTCTGAGAAAACAAGTAAGCTGTCACCATTGGGAGCTTTCAAAATTACTAGTAGAATAAGGAAAATAATAGTTATAATTGCTTTCACTGTTCAAAAGCTCACATACATTTTCTCATTTAATTCTCGAAATAGTTCTGTGAAATAGGCATACCTATCTCCATTTTAAGAAAGAAGAACCAAGCAAATTCAGTGACAAAAGGCCCCACGACCACGAAGGCAAATACACATTCACACTGTGGTAGCCATGGAGAACCACCACCTAGATCTCCCTTCAAAGAACTTGTTACCCAGCTTGTTACTTGTTACAAGAAGGGCAGTCATCAGCCTCCCGCTGTGACCTCCAGCTGCAGGGAAGCCCATGCCCAAGATGATTCCTTTTCTGGGGCAGGACCCATCAGGAGACTGAGTGGGGTTAGATATAAAGTATGGGGCAGCTCTGCCCTGATGGGGGACACTTGAGAAGAAAATGTTTTCTCAGCGATACCCTGCAGGTTGGCCAAGGATTTGTCAGGCCTGCATCACAACTTAAATTTTTTTCTTTGGCCAGTCCTGCTTTGTCCTCCTTCCTTTCATAAGCATTGAACCGTAATAACTCCTATCAGCTTCTGTTTCTCAGTAACCCAACCTGCAATACATCACAACACATGGCCACAAGATAAAATTCAGGCTTTCCGGCTCCTGCTTCTCATGTGGACACAGCCACACTTAAATTCCCCAGCCTTTGTCTTAACTAGACTCAATTGTGAACAAAAGGCTCTGCCCAGATCATTTTGTACTTCAGTACTGTCACCAATAGACATGTAACACTGAGCAAAGCATTTTCTTTCCATGGGTCTCCATTTTCTTATCTGTCCATTGAGTGGTCAGGAAAGACGCTCCTAAATTTCACTCTATAGTCAACTAGACAGCTGACTACCCATAGTGCCTGCTGAGCCACCAAAATGGCTCTAACCATCCCTACTATACACTCTCTCATGGTATTTCAGTCTGAGCTAAGATGCTTTCATAGAAAGCATTCCCAGCTTCCTAGCTGTTAAATTGAACCAACTATGATTTTGGCAAAGGGCCAGCTGCCAAAGTGAGGAGGACAGCGCACCATGATGCCTTGTGCAGGGATGGTGGACAGAGACAACAGGGACAGCATGAAGTTTCAATCCTATACTGAAGGAGCTGGGCTTGTCCTTCTACTCCATTGAAGTAGGAAAAGGGAGGGGAAGGAGTCTGAGGAATTGGATAGGAATTCAATGACAGCCTCACAAATAACTTCTCCCTCCCCACCCCAATCCAGCATCCCTGCCAAGTCTGTCCTAGCAGGCAATACCCTTGCTCTATACTCAGACAACCCAAAGTTCTCTCCTCTAGGACCACTCAAGTCCCCCTTCTCCTTCAAAATTGCCCTTTAACAATATCATCACAACCTCTGCATGCATGCATGCTCAGTCACTTCAGTTGTGTCTCTTTGCAACCCTACGGACTGAAGCCTGCCAGGCTCCTCTGTCCATTTGATTCTCCAGGCAAGAATACTGGAGTGGTTTGCCATTCCCTCCTTCAGGGGATCTTCCCCACCCAGGGGTCAAACCTGCATCTCCTGCATTGTAGGCAGATTCTTTACCCCTGAGCCACCAGGGAAGCCCCATAACCTCTGATACCTCCATTAAAACTAGCCTTACAGTGTTAACTGTTTAACTCAGGTAAGTGATTAGCTGTGATGCTCTCAAGAATCCTTGCTGGTTTAACAATTTCTCCTTCAGTGACTGTTAAAAAACACACACAGATTACAAGAACAAATGTAGGAAAACGACAAATATCCCAAATACTCCGAAGTGTTTTTACTTCTGGGGTCTGATTTGTAGTTTCACAACTTGCCCTGTAATCTTAAATGGAAATCCAGATGGTTTTATTCTCTTGAGGATAAACACATCCTCCTGTTACTATCTTACCCCAAATTTTGTCTTTATCAAGGCGACGTGGATTCCTTGTTATTAGCCCTATTCCGAGAACAAACATGTAATCCAGCCTGCACATCTGAGAGGCTGGGCCGTGAGACCTGCGACCCTTTGCTGCAGTGCCTGCACCTGGACAGAAGTCTCCTCCAGCAACAAAATACAAAGAAACCAGAAGGTACTAAAAATATAACTGGCTGCATGGGCGGCTGGGCAAATTATGAACAAGACACAAAAAGACCAAAAACTCAACTACCACTTCTAAAGAGTCTGGAACAAAAGCAGGGGACTGTGCACACACCTGGCACACAGCACCACCAAGGGGGTAGGCAGACCAACTAAGCCACCCCTTAATCCTGGAACCCTAGACCCACCCCTGTCCTCACCCCATACAAGGAACCACCTTGCCCTGCAGCACCCCTCCCCCGTTCCTACCAGTGAGTAAAATCACCTGTTACTTGTTTTTCCTCCCAATAAAGCCTTGCCTGATTTTCTTGCCTGGTCTCAGCAATTTCTATTGATGGAGTCCAACAAACCTGATCACTAACAGGGTTACCAGAAAGGCTCTCTTTGACTCTATGGGCAGCTGATACCTCTAAGTATCTCAAAAAAAACACTGTCATGACTTCTCTGTAAGCCTCTTTACCTTAAGCCCTAAGAAAATTGCACAAAACTTTCCCAACTTACTTCAGTGCTACTTCCAGTGTTACTGAATCAGTGCAGCCTCAACTAAAGTTTCAAAATGTTCTCATTCTGCTCACCCACTCCTTCATCAAGTGTGAATGAGTGATAACAGCTGAGCATCCTGCAAACCATAACAGAATTTGAGGGAGTGGAAGAAAGCAGCCCACAGCTTAAAATCTGTTTCTTTGAAGTCTCCTTATGCACAGAGAAAAATAATGTATCTCATAAACACTACTTAAAGATTAAGTGAAAACTCCTAATCCCCGTAGGTGATAACAATCTTTAAAAGTAACTCGTGGCTCAGTGGTAAAAATCCACCTGCAATGCAGACGCTGGAGATACGAGTTCAACCCCTGGATAGGGAAGATCCCCTGGAGAAGAAAATGGCAACCAATTTCAATACTCTTGCCTAGAGTACAGAGGAGGAGCCTGGTGGGCTCACAAAACAGTTGGAAATGACTTAGCGACTCAATAACACAACAACAAAAGTAACTGAAATGGATGCCAGGAAAGTTTTTGTTTATTGAGGGTTGCTTTGGTTTTTTTTCCCTGTAAGTTCTAGGAAATCCTGGAGATTAAATTTTTGACCCAGTCTTTAAATATATGTAATATATATATAGAGAGAGAGATTCTGAAGATAATTCAGTAGGATGCTGTAAATGGGGAACTGGCTGATGCCGGCTGTTATTGACAAATAACTGAACGAATAAAAATAATGCCTTCTTTCTACCTGAAACCTATCAGGATTCCCAGTAATAACAGAGACGATATGTTTGTTTCATCACTGCTAGCTTATTTCCATACATTATTACACGTAACATCAAAATAAACTAAAAGATTTGTAATACCGTCGTCTCTGGAGTACTGCTTAAGAAACTGAAGCGTGGAGAGGAGTGCTATTAAGTGTTTCTTCCATTTTCATGCAAGCTTAGAACAGAGTAGAGTAGGTCTCCCCTTTTGAATGCAGCGAGGATTTCCCTTCGCCGCCTTATCCTGAGCGCCTCTGGTCTCTTAAAGCCGAAGCGTGTAGCCCCGTGCAGAAGGCACCGCCTCTCCAAGGGAAGGGTTTGGCGAAACTCCGCCCCGGAGGCGGGATCGAAGTGGGCGTGGTCTCAAGCGGATCCCGGATGATCTGTGCGGGACTGCCTCAGAGCCGTAAAGAGCTCCATGAGTCGTGAAAGGGCACGGCGCGGAAGCGTTGCTTTACGACTGTTCGGACAGGCGCGCCGGGTCGGCGTTCACTGCTTGCTAGTTCTTTGATATCCACGTGGGCCGCTCTCCGTGTTTTTGCAAGTAACTCAGCCCTCCTGGCGTGAACCAAAGACATTGAAGGACGGAGTGGCAACGGAGGTCAAGGGTCTTGAAGTGATGGATTTTGCTGCTGAAAGTGAAGAGATGTCGGGAGGAGGTCTCCAGAGTGAAGCTGAGGGGGCGCGGCTAAGTCAAGAGTCAGATCAAGAGAGAGTCAGGGGTACAGTAAAGACGGAGGAGTCCGGCGATGGAGAGGCGGAGAATGGTCTGACCAGAATGGAGAAGACAGGGGCAGGGGAAGAAGAAAGTAGACGAAGAGCAGAGATGCGAATGGACCTAACGGTTGTGAAGCAAGAAGTAATGGACTGGTCAGAAATGGTAGAAGGTACGCTGAATGGCCAGTGGGTAAAGCAGGAGCAGGACGAACCTGAGGTGAAAGAAGAAAAACCAGGCACACTGGAGGTGAAGCAGGAGATGGATAGTAGTTTGATGGTAAAAGAAGAAAAGGTGGAAGAAACAGAGATAAAGGAAGAGAAAGTGAAGGTGAAGGAAGAAGTGATGGACTGGCTAGAAGTGAAGGAAGAGAAGAAAGATAGCTTGGAGATTAAACGTGAGGAAGTGTCTCTTGATCAGAATATTAAAAAGGAGGAAATAATGGATGAAGTGTATGTAAAAGAAGAGAAGTATTTCCCCAAAGAAGAAATGATGGATGATACAAAGGTGAAAGAGGAGCCTCAGATAAATCCCTCAGTGGGCTCCAAGCGGAAACTGGCCATGTCAAGGTAGGGCAGCGCTGTGAAGGTCCTTTGTTGTCTAGGTTGAAAGAAACTACAGGATCAGTAAGGTGTGGAATAATGAAAAATAAGAGCGAGTTTGGGCCGGGAGTCTGAGTGGTGGGGGGAGGGGCGATTAGGAAAGAAGGGTTTTGTCAGATAACAACAAATTCTGTGGAAATATGTGAGGTTGGTACTAGTGTCCAGTGACCAAGTTAGGAAGTGAAAAGTCTTTGAACCGGAAAACCCTTGGACCAGAATCTGGCTTGACTTTGTATGCCCTCGGCTCAGTATTCTTTTGAGAGTGGATAGGTGTGAGGAACAGTCTAATAAAGCCAACAAGAACAAAGTGGAGTAAGTTAAAATTAGGCAAAATGCATTTGAACTCACTCAATTGGCTAGTTTCTCTATGGGTACTATAAACATTTATTGCTTTCGATTTAATTTCTTTATAGTGTGAACATGTGGCAGCAAAGGAAATAAGAGTAGTCAGATTCTTGGGACTATTTCTGTCTCACAGTGAATCAACATGTAGTTTGCTTGTCCCTTTGTAGTTTGATTGTCATTGTACATTGATTGTCACTCATGTGAAAGATCAGTTGAAGACAGATGATGGGTAGTAGTATTTCTAGAGTTTTGATGCCCATTCTCAGTTGGATGGGGAACTGAGGAAGAAAGATGCAACCGCTGCTCTCTAAATTTGCCTGGGTTTTCTTTTTCTGAATGTGTCTGCCTTTAAGATATATAAACAGCCCATGGATTGGACTTCTGGATATGTGCACACACACAGTTGTTAACAGTGTCAGGAATTACAAGTTAAAATATTAATAAGTGATCTCATTGTCTGATTATATAGAAAAGGAAGTCACAGTGAGATAATTTTTTAAATACATGTTTTCTTGAATTACATATCATTAAACAACATTGTAAATGTAGTGTCATTTAGAGATGGTTTCCTAGAGGAGAATTTTCTAATGATGTTTGACAGCTGTTCATAGAGTTACTTGCATCTACTTTATTCACTGTGACTGCATGTCTGTAAATTGTGATGGATTAAAAGCTTATAAATAAATATATAGAATTAATATTTGATAACTTATTAAGTTTCTTGTGGGCTTTTGTAGATGTGAAACTTGTGGTACAGAAGAAGCAAAGTACAGATGTCCACGTTGTTTGCGGTATTCCTGCAGGTATATATGTAATTTTCTACCTTATCATCTCTGCCTGCACCCTTTTTACCTCACAGCATAAAAGTTCCTTCTCTTGGTTCCTTCAGTTTGCCCTGTGTAAAGAAACACAAAGCAGAACTAACATGTAACGGAGTTCGAGATAAAACTGCCTATGTTTCAATACAACAGTTTACTGAAATGAATCTCCTAAGTGGTAAGCCATCTTATGTATAGCAGATTGATGCTTCCTGGCCATAGGCATATATCATTTATTTATTTTTCTGTTTTTTTGAAATTTGTAGATTATCGATTTTTGGAAGATGTGGCAAGAACAGCAGACCATATTTCTAGAGATGCTTTCTTGAAAAGACCAATCAGCAATAAACATGTAAGTGTTTCTTCTATTCCTTTCCAGTTAGAATTTCTTCTAATCAAATAGATTCTTTTTTTCCTTTTTGCACTCAACAAATAATATATTAAGTGGCTACTATGATCCAGGGCTATCCCAGTTACTAGGGATACAGCAGTGACCAAAACAAAGTCCTTCCCCTCATGGAACTTGTATTGTAGTGGGAGAGACAGGGGCTGAGTACAGGAACAAATGTAATTTCAGATAGAGTTAAGTGCATGTGAAAGATAAAGAAGACAACAGGAGGTTAAAGAAAATTAAAACGGTGTTTGTGGGGGAAGGGGGTTCTGAGAGTAGTCAGAAGAATCTTCTCTGAGAATTGACATCAAGCAGCAATGTGAATGATGAGAAAGAGGCAGTCATGTGATTGTTTGAAGGAAGATTTTACAGACAGAGACAAAAGCAGAAGTATAGAATGAATCAGGATCAGAGTTAGTGGGTTTGAGGGCTTAAAAGAGGAGCCCAGTGACTGTAGCATAGTTGAGTAAGGAACATGTTGAACAGTAAGGTTAAGGGAACTGATGAAGTCTCCTAATGTATTCAAAATAAAAACGGAGGCCATCGGAGGCAGCTGAGCATGTTTGCTTTTTGAAAGATCACTCTTGAGGCTCTCTGGAAAGTGGACTTAGATAGGAAAGAGTGGAAGATTGGAAGCTGGGAGATCAGTTGTTGTTGTGGTTCTGGTCACAGAGGATGCTGTTAGAATCATTGGGGAGTGAGTAGATGTGTTTTTTTTAATTGGAGTATAGTTGCTTTACAATGTTGTATTAGTTTCTGTTGTACAGCAGAGTGAATGAGCAACATGTATAAATGTATATCCCTTCTTCCTGGGATTGCCTTCCATTTAGATCACCACAGAGCACTGAGTTCCCTATGCTATACAGGGGAAGTGATTAGATTTGAATTTTGAAAGAAGGGCTCATAGGACTTGATATTTTAATAAACTTGTTATACTCTAATTTCTTTTTCATTTCTTAAGCACTGTGCAAAATTAAAAGCTTACATATTGGAAATATTTTCCAACTGCTATTGTTCTAAAAATTCTTTAATATTATTTAATCACATCATGGAATTATCTTTGTTTTTCAGAGACCATAGTGGTATGGGAGTTGCAGAATTTTAATACTCTTTAAACAGTTTATTTTATTGGTATTATTGGTACAGACATGACATTAAACATGTCTGAAAGAAAAATTACCATGTATCAAGGTTTTTTTTCTCAAGCTTAATTAGACATAATTATATACTTAAAGGATAAATTTCTTTTTAAATATCTTCTTTTTATGAAATTTGGCATGCATATAAAAAAGCATAAAACAGAAATATACCATTTAATAGTAATTATGGAGTGAGCATCCATGTAGCTACCACCTAGATCTAGAATTAGAACATAACCAGCTTCTCAAGAATTCCTGCCACCATGTTATGCACATCCCTGAACCATTCTTATTTTTGGGTTTTCTATAATAAATTTTATGAACAATGCTATAGTGAACACTTTTGTTTAGGATTTTGGTTTGCTTATGCATATGTTTTTCTGGAGTTCATACCTAGGAGTGAAATTGCTTTGTTGTGGAGTATGCATGTCTTAAATTTGACTGTATGTTACCAAAATATTTTCCAAAGTGGTGATGCCAGTTTATACTCACAGTATTTAAGTATACCTGTTGTCACATCCGCTCCAGATACTTGACTTGGTCATAGTTTTTAAGCTTTTATCAGTTTGATGGCTTTATTACTTTATTATGATTTTTAATCTACAGTTGTCCAGTTGTTAATGAGATTGAAAGTGACAGTAAAAGTTGCTCAGTTGTGTCCAACTCTTTGCAACCCCATGGACTATACAGTCCATGGAATTCTCCAGGCCAGAATACTGGAGTGGGTGGCCTTACCCTTCTCCAGGGGATCATCCCAACCCAGGGATAGAACCCAGGTCTCCTGCATTGCAGGCGGATTCTTTACCAGCTGAGCCACAAAAGAAGCCCAAGAATACTGGAGTGGGTAGCCTATCCCTTCTCCAGTGGATCTTCCCAACCCAGGAATTGAACCGTGATCTCCTGCATTGCAGGAGGATTCTTTGCCAATGGCTATCAAGGAAGCCTCTTAATGAGATTGAGCACCTTTCAAATGTTTTATTGGCCTTTGGATATTCCCCTTTGTGGTGTATGCCACACACATACACACATGGTGTATGTATATTAAATCTGTGTTCATCTTGTCATTGTTGCTTTTTCCTATTGGTTTTCTTTGTATTTTTAGATGCTGATGTTGATTGTGTATGTTATAAATCCTTTCATTCTGTGGCTTGTGTTTGTACTCTTTTTCATGTCTTATGGTAAACAGCTTTTTTCAATTTTAATGTAGTAGAAATTGTCTTGTGTTTCCTTTATAGTTAATAGTTTTATGTGTTTTTAAAGAAATCCTTCCCTTCCTTGAGCTCCCTTCCAGGAGCTATTCTCCTGTAATGATTTTCTGAAAGCTTTGTAGTGTCACATCTCCCATTTATGTCTGTAAATATGGAACTGATTTTTGTCTATCATGTGAAGTAGAGGTCCTATTTAATTTCCCTAATGCATAATCTACTTTTTCTAGCACCAGTTATTGAAAAGTTCATCCTTTCTCTACTGCTTTGCAGGACCATCTTTGTTATATATCAGACATCCACATATGCTTGGCCTGTTTGTTTCTGGCCTGTCTGTTCTATTCTGTTAAACCTTTTGTCTCTCGCAACTATTGTAGTCTTTCCTGAACTCATGGAAGAAGTAAATCTTCTCACTTTGTTCATTGTTTAGATTAGACCACAGCCATTTTTCTAGAATATTTTCTAGAGTATTGTCTGAAATACAGATGTGGCTCTTTGTAACTTTATACAAATGTGAAAAATCAGCCAACTGATTTCTAGTCCTACCTTCCCCACTTGGGTATTTTGATTGGATTTGCGTTTATTTTGTAGAGTTACTTGGGTGATTGGATTTTATGGCATTGAATATTTAAATCCTTGATTGTTGTATCTCTGCATTTATTTGGGTCTTTAACAACTCTGTAATTTCCTCAGTGAAGGTTTTGCACATTTTTTGTTAGACTTATTCTTGAGTACTTTATTTTTTCATAGTATTTTAAATAGTATTTCCTTTTAAAATTTTTTATTATCTCTTTGCTGGTATTCAGGAATGAAAGTTTTTGTTCTTGTCCATTTTATGGTAGTAGCCATATTAAAATCTATTCCAATACCTTATCTATAGATTTTTTGAGGTTTTCTCTATAAACAGTTCATCACAATTTGTTTCTAACTTTCTGTCCTTATTCTTTTATCTCTTTTTCTTACCTTATTAGAATAGCAAGAACTTCCAATAATGTAAAATAGTAGTGATGATGGTAGATATTTAAAGTCCACTCCTGAGTTTGATGATTTGCTTGAGGGGTTCACAGGATGGAACATGCAATCGAACTCATGGCTAAAGTTTATTACAGTGAAAGGATACAGAGCAAACTTTGCAAAAGGAAAATGTGTATGGGGCCAAGCTTGTAGGAATCCAGCCACAAGCTTTCCAAATTCCTCTCCTGTTGGAGTCATACAATACACCGTTAATTTCCTCAGGCAATGGGTTGTGATAACTAATGTTTAAAGTTTATTGTCTACCAGGGAAAGTCATTAGAGACTCAGTACCCAAGGTTTTTATGGGGACTGGTTGCAGAAGCACCCTTAGCCTAGCAGTTGCCAAGTTCCATACACCCAGAAGGAAAGCAGATAAAAACCACATTTTTGTACAATTTCAGCATAATGAAGCAGAACCTTTCCTACCATTTTAGGAGAAATTTTTTGTTAGTGTAGGGTCCATTTACTAGTCAGCCAAATTGCCAGACACCAGCCAAGAGCAAACCTTGCCAACAGAACTTTCTAAGGATAAGTTTCAGGCCTCATGTGTTAGCTCTTTTCTATATCTTTGTTTTATAACCTTGATCACAGAGGGGAAAGTTTTAAGATTTCACCATGTTTACTTTTCAGTTTTTTGCGGGTATAGTTTAATATCTAGATTAAAGAAGTTCTGTTCTCAGTTTGCTAACACATGTTAACATGAATGGTGATTATATTTTATCAAATGTTTTTTCTATATTTTATTATTCTTTTATTATATATTCTAATAAGAATATGAATAATAATCTTTTAGCTGATTTTCTATTTTAAGCTAAACTTGCATGGTGTATTATTGTCATATCATGCTTTTTATACTTTGCAGAATTCAGTTGTGTTATATATGTGTACATATTATCCTTTCATTCATTTTGCATTTCTGTTCATGAGTGAGATAACTTCTAATTTTCCTTTTTGGTATTCTTAAGTTTCTCTATTGATGTGATTCCAGTTTCATAAAATTATTTGATGATGTTCCCATTTTATTCTTAAATACATTAACATTGGGATTATTTCCTCCTTGGGAGTTTGGTATAATTTTTTAATGGGCTGCAGAAGTTTATTCTTTACTGTTAATGGGACTGTTCAGGTTTTCTCTGTCTCACGTCATTATTCTGTCTTAAGACTACATTTTCCTAAGAATTTGTTCGTTTTACCTAAATTTTCCAATGTATTGGCATAAAGTTCTTCATAACATTTTCTTTAATGTATCTGTAGGAATTGTAGTATTATCGTTTGTGATGTTGCTTACTTGTGTCTTTTTTTCTAGATCAGTTGTTATTACAGATTCCTTTTCTATTTAGTTACTGTGTCCTCTTGACTTCTGTTATATCCTTTTTTATCTTTAGCTTAATTGCATTATGGTCAAAGAACATATTTTTTTCTGAGTTCATTTTTTAAAAAATGCATTAAGACGTGTTTATGTCCCAGCATATAGTCAAATTTTGTAATGTTTGCTGTTTTCTTGGGGGAGCGGGAGAAGTACTCTGCAATTGCTAAATGTCTTATTCTAAACATAATCCTTTTAGGTCAGGTTTGTTAAGTACATTGTTCAAATTATAACATTACTGATTTTTTGTTTCTTTCTTTCTTTCTTTCTTCTACCAGTTACTGAGAGACATATGTTAATACTTCCCAATAGATAAAATCAGAAGGATTTTTATGTTTCTCCTTGTGGTTCAGTTAGCTTTGCTTCATATGCTTTAAGGGTACATTATTAGATGCATACTTCAGGAAATTATTGGTGTATTTAACCTTTGGCCCTATGTTGTAACCCTTTTTGTCTCTCAGTTCAGTTCAGTCGCTCAGTCGTGTCCGACTCTTTGTAACCCCATAAATCGCAGCACACCAGGCCTCCCTGTCCATCACAAACTCCCAGAGTTCACCCAAACTCATGTCCATTGAGTCGGTGATGCCATCTAGCCTGTCATCCTCTGTTGTCCCCTTCTCCTTCTGCCCCCAATTCCTCCCAGCATCAGGGTCTTTTCCGATGAGTAAACTGTTCTCATGAGGTGGCCAAAGTATTGGAGTTTCAGCTTCAACATCAGTCCTTCCAATGAACACTCAGGACTGATCTCCTTTAGGATGGACTGGTTGGATCTCCTTGCAGTCCAAGGGACTCTCAAGAGTCTTCTCCAACACCACAGTTCAAAAGCATCAATTCTTCAGCACTCAGCTTCTTCACAGTCCAACTCTCACATCCATCCATGACCACTGGAAAAACCATAGCCTTGACTAGACAGACCTTTGTTGGCAAAGTAATGTCTCTGCTTTTTAATATGCTGTCTAGGTTGGCCATAACTTTCCTTCCAAGGAGTAAGTGTCTTTTAATTTCATGGCTGCAACCACATTCTCATATGATTTTTGGAACCCGCTCCAAAATAAAGTCATGCCACTATTTCCACTGTTTCCCCATCTATTTGCCATGAAGTGATGGACCAGATGCCATGATCTTAGTTTTCTGAATGTTGAGCTTTAAGCCAACTTTTTCACTCTCCTCTTTCACTTTCATCAAGAGGCTCTTTAGTTCTTCACTTTCTGCCATAAGGGTGGTGTCATCTGCATATCTTAGGTTATTGATATTTCTCCCAGCAATCTTGATTCCAGCTTGAGCTTCCTTCAGCCCAGTGTTTCTCATGATGTACTGTGCATATAAGTTAAATAAGCAGGGTGACAATATACAGCCTGAGGTACTCTTTTTCCTATTTGGAACGAGTCTGTTGTT